>NW_015757327.1:0-547 GCF_001515625.1 Sinocyclocheilus rhinocerous
AAAATTAGGGTGTCTGTGTGTGAAATGGTGCTTCCGACAAATGGCCCAGTAGCTTACATAATAGATGAGATCATTAATGCAACTGAAGGGATTAAATAAAAGGATAAAAATGGGGCACCTGGACTTGTCCACGCTTCATGATGTTTTAGGTGTAACTGCTTTGTGCCGTTTATTTTCAAGGGGAGAAAGCATTTCTAGGAAGACAGGCAGATTGTTTCCATTTTTCTCTGTAAAAGATTAAGGGGACACAGACTGTATCATTATAACAAAACTTGTATTACTCTGACAGTGGAGGATGAACAGAGACACACAATAATAACCGCCAGGAACAGATTGCTTGTGTGTTCCTGCCCTGGAGTGAGTGAGTGAAGGGGTGGAAGCGTTTTCTCTTCTCATTGTCATAAATTGTGGGTGTCACTTCTGTCTGATTGTTTTTGTGAGACGTTCATTTATTTATAAGACATGCAGTCACACACTTTTAGAAACAGAGAGAGGATTTGCTGCCATAGGTACATGTCAACTTCAGGTACATTCAGAGACAGTTGGA
>NW_015757328.1:0-546 GCF_001515625.1 Sinocyclocheilus rhinocerous
GTGATGTAATGCTAAATTTCTCCAAATCTGTTCCCATGAAGAAGCTCATCTCATTTACATCTTGGATGAACTGAGGGCGAGTACATTTTCAGAAAATTTTGGATTAATGATTTCTTTAAGGCCATGATCAGATCTCCCAGGCACACGTTGAAACATTTATTTTAACACAAATGTAACATTTTCCAAGAGTCAAAAGTAGTCAAAAGTACCCCTAAGTGAAAAAAAGAACCATTTAGTCAATCATACGCCTTTCTTTCTCCTCACTCATTCTGCCCTTTCACCTCTCTTAAATCTTGTCCTTCTAATTCATTCATTCAGAACACCCTCCACCATTTCATTGCTCCTGCAATTTCATTACCCTTCCACTCATTCCTATCAACACAATCCCTTTCCTCCAGCTGTATTTCTCTTTATTGCACGCTTGTCTCATCTGTCTCCACACACATCTCTTTTTCCAGTGGCTTCATCCGTCTTCCTCGCCTTCTTCCTGGAACTGCAGCACTGAAGGGAAATGGACCGACTGGGACCTCAAAGAGAGCAATCAAA
>NW_015757329.1:0-547 GCF_001515625.1 Sinocyclocheilus rhinocerous
TTTGTTTGTTTTCTTTAATTAGCAGTGTATCTTGTGACAAAGCATGGAAATTCCAGAATACATTTTTTATATAAATAACAAGGTCGAAGTCAATTATATCTAATAAAAACATGATATTTATTTTGCAGTAAGCTATGTTGTTTAGTGTATGCTGTAGTATCATGTATCATGACTCGGTTAAGCTCAATCACTGAATGTGACATAGGCTACAGTATATGTAATAATGCATTTTTACATGCATTAAAACACCACTTTCTAACATAGGCTATTTCAGTTTGACGATGTGAATCACTGTGTCACTGCCCTAAATCATAACAGACAATCAGTCGCATTGTAAATACATAGACTACATGAACCATTAATAATACTACGTGGTCGTGTCTGGGATGAGATAAAATGCATTTTACCAGAAGTACTGAATAATGGACGCCCTCGCTCACCCCTTTACTCACGCTGTCAGCCTGTTGATAGTTTTTGTTATAGCACCACCATGTGGTTTATGTTTAGATTGCAAGCACGATATATACAGCATTTACCCAACAAAAAA
>NW_015757330.1:0-547 GCF_001515625.1 Sinocyclocheilus rhinocerous
GAAAGAGAGAGACAGAGAAAAAGCTCTGAAAATCAATACATAAATCCTGTTGAAGAATTACATAGTACATATATGTTTGGAAGTTGAGAGAGTCCTGAGATTGAGTTTTTACTTACATAACAGAAATGAACAGTTTTGATTTAAAGTTGCAGGGAACTTCAGGACAGTCCTTTACGATGCAGCTTACTAAGAATAGAGTTATGAACGCAAAAGATCAAAATGCGCATAAGAAACATTAAGAAATATACTTAAACATCTAAACGGTAATTTAAAAAGGAGTGTAGTAAAAAGTCCAATAAAGAAGATGGACTTGCATGTGAAAACTCAGACCAGTGTTCACTGAGTGTGCTGAAGCAGAAAGATCAGGAGATAGATTTTATTCTAGGTCATGAATTTGGATCTTAATTATTAAAACCTGTATAAACTCATAAGTTATATAGGATTGAAAGAAAAAGGAAAGAAAGATATGGAAAAAGAAATGTAAAAAAAATGTTAAATTAGACATAAAAAGAAGGGAAGATGATCAACAGAAAATAAACCTACAAAA
>NW_015757331.1:0-546 GCF_001515625.1 Sinocyclocheilus rhinocerous
AAATTGAAAGCTTAAGTTTAATAGATGCATGCAATTCCAAACAAAAAAAACCAAAAAACATTCTATTCCGGAGGGACAAAATGTATTAGTTTGTGTTTAATATCCACTCAGATATACAATTATAGAAATAAAATGGGAATCATGTTGAATTTAATAGGTTCTTGTGTAGACGGGCTGTAAACTGAACAGCAAAAACCAAAACAGTAGTTTTTACCTCCTTCACCATAATACAACAAGCCATTGTAGAACTTGGTTTCAGCCTAAAAGTAGAAAGCACAAAACCGTTAATATGAGACCATTAACAATTTTGCTTGTTAATTTTTGCAAATTAATTGACTTTATAAACATCCACTCAATAGTTTGGGGTCAGTATGGTTTTTTTAAATTAAGTAAGAGACTTTTGCACACCAAGTCTGCATTTATTTGATCTGAAATAATGGGGGAAGGCAATATTGTGAAATATCATTAATATTTAAAATAACTTTTTTCTACTTTAATATGTTTAAAAATGTAATTTATTCCTGTGATGCAAAGCTGAATTTTCAG
>NW_015757332.1:0-547 GCF_001515625.1 Sinocyclocheilus rhinocerous
TACAAATTGCATAAATAATGTTATGAGATTAATGTTTTAAATATACAATTTGGAATATAGAAATATTAAATAGAATAATACCTTTAAAATATTAAACTAAAATTGCCAGTAGGTGGCAGCAAGCCACTGTCTTAATGAGTTGTAGAGTCATTTATTCAACGAAATGCTGCTGTGTGTCGCTGCAGAAACGTACAACTTTGTTTGGAACCATTTTCATTAGGGAAATGGAGTAAAATAGACAATATTGTCTCTACAATTTAATTCACTTAATATTAACTTCTTGTCTGTTGAATTGTTGCCCTGACACTAAGAAAAGTCTGCCACAGACCGTGCAAACCAAACCGTTCATATAATCGCTCTAAATGCATGTGTGTGTTCTACAGGAAGGCTGCGCTACTATGATTAAAAATCTATATTTGTTGTTTCACAGTGACAGTGCACAGTAACTAATACCCCATTTGACAGATCGGTATTATAGCAATAATTATACAGTAAGTTACAGATAGACAGTGTTGGGAAGGTTACTTTGGAAATGTAATAGGTTACA
>NW_015757333.1:0-547 GCF_001515625.1 Sinocyclocheilus rhinocerous
AATCGATTAATATTGAGATATCGATATTTTTTACCCAGCCCTACTAAAAACCCCTGATGATTCCAAAATCAGTGATCAATATCGACTAAAATAATCATAAGTAGGATTTTTGCAATTATTGTGCATTGCACACCACTGTATACCATTGTGTCCTAAATAACTTTCCAATATTGGCCACACCGGGGCTAGTTGTCACATGGGGAAGGGCTGTATCTCATTGAGAAATCCATAAATGATTGCTTTCTAGCAGTGCTTCTGTATGTTGGCTTCAAACACCTACTTTACATAAGATTTTATTTTGTAATTTTAACTAAAAGACTAAAACACTGAAATGTGTTTGCAGGAAAAGCGTTTTCTTTTCATAAATGCCAGGTCATGGTGAGTAATTTCATTGAATAATGGCAATAACAGTCAAGCTTTTGAAGATGTTTTTGTTTATACAGAAATTGACTTTCAAACATAAAAATGAAAAATAACAATGATAATAATAATAAAGATTGGTTGTCAGCAATATCGAATAAAATTATATTATATATATTAATTAATT
>NW_015757334.1:0-547 GCF_001515625.1 Sinocyclocheilus rhinocerous
AATAATAACATTTTAATATTTACAAACTTGACATTTTTAAAATAATTATTGATTTTCACAATATCTAACAAATGGCCATGAGTAACCACTCAATTTTAATAGTTAAATGTCAGACTCACATTTTATCATTTTAAAAGACACAATGCAGTGTAATATGCATCATTCATGATAATCAGGTAATGGCTGTTTACATATAGAAAAAAACACCCCATTAGTGAAGTCGGCTAGAGTCAGAGAAACAAAGATACTCTGTTCTGCGCAATAATCATTATAATATAATACATGTCAAGCAGCAGGTCAGGATTGTAATCAGCATAAAAAAATCACCCAATTATATCAAGCTGCTCTAATTTGTCACATTCATTTAAACAGATATACAGAAAGAGAGAGCCAGAGAGTGTTGAATTCTCAAAAGAGTTCTGACGTGGTATATGCCATATATTACCCATCAAGAGCAATGCTATAATTAAGTATAGAAATATAATTCAAAAGAACAAAACAGCCTCTTATTTTAAATTTAAATAAATACACTCCTTCACCTTTTTTT
>NW_015757335.1:0-547 GCF_001515625.1 Sinocyclocheilus rhinocerous
TACCCAGCACTGTGTTGTATTTAACCCAGCATTTTTTAGAGTGTATATATATATGCACAGATCAAGAGGTATTGGAACCCTGCTAGCTGAACATCCTATAGTTTTCAGCGTCTGTGACAGTAAGTGCTGATTGATTTGGCTCCAGTGTTGGGGGAGAAGTCAGCAGGGAGTGAAAGACGGTCCAGGGGAATAAAGAGGTGGAAACAGAGATATCCTGTGAGATATAGGCAGTCTCAACGAATAAACCACAGAGGAAGAAGAAAAACAAAGCATGCATGAGAGAGAATCCATTTCAAAGCGCTTTGCCTAATAAAGTCAAATGCAATTAACGTCTTGTGAAGTGAAAAGCTTCTTGTTTGTAATGACAAAAAAAAATATTCATGAAGAATTTAATTCTTCACATTGTTGCTACTGCTAAAATACAGATGCATAATATTGCTTTCTCCAGTGAAAAAGTCATCTCGTCTGAATCTGTGGAGAAAAATATGCACAGATCAAGCAGCGTTTACAGGCAAAAACAGTCCAAAACAGTTTTAAACAAATATGT
>NW_015757336.1:0-547 GCF_001515625.1 Sinocyclocheilus rhinocerous
TGGAGTAATGATGTTGAAAATTTAGCTTTGATCACAGGAATAAATGACATTTTGAAATATATTAAAATAGAAAACGGTTACTTTAAATTGTAACAATATTTTACAATATTAGTTTTTATTGTATTTTTAATCATATAAATGCAGCCTTGGGGGTCCCTGTATCAGCCGATCATTAGTTTTTTTAATTAATATTGAATTTGAATTCAGCTTAATTTTTCGTTTTTCATTCAGGGATAGAAAAATGAATAAACAGCTTGAATGTTCAATTTCTACACTTGAGGGAATTAAATGCCCCTTTCCAATCAGCCGAAGATCAAACTGTGTCATCATCAGTACTTCCACAGTTCCGCGCAGAAGAATAGTTAGTTTGCACAGAACAAAGCCCGATCTAGGACCTGCCCCGTACAGTTTAAGAATCTCTATACTGATATAGCAGCAGAGGACTATCAACCCTCTACGGACACCTTGGCTATTGAATCCCCATTGGCTAGTAAATTTTTTGTTTACTCGCCAGACTGGTATACTAAATTATATATATATATATATA
>NW_015757337.1:0-547 GCF_001515625.1 Sinocyclocheilus rhinocerous
AATAAATGCAGCCTTGGTGAGCATAACAGACTTCTTTCAAAAACAATAAAAACATCTTACTTTCTGGTAGAGTATATTTATTAATTTTGCAGATACTTTTTTCCAAAGTAATTTAAATTAGAAAAATAATAATTTAACATAAAGGAGCCAACATTATTAGCAGTAAGTTACACAAGTCTTTATTGAAAAAAGGTCACTAGGCCTGCATTGTTCCACATTAGCTGTTTTGCAAAATACAGAAACTGTAAAAAATTCCATCATTTTAATTCTAAAAATGTTAAGAATCTGAAAGAAAGAAAGATTCTGTTTTGCTTAAGCAATATGAAAGAAATACTTCACCCCAGAATAACAATTCAGTCATCATTTACTCACTGTCATTAAATGAAGCAGATATCATTTGAGTCAAGCTCACAGCGAGGCTTTTACTGGGAATTATTGACCTCATTGACCTTTATGTGTGTGCTTAGATCTGGACCCAGCTGTGGTGGTGCCCAAAGACTCGGAGGTCATGCTGAAAGGAGAGAGTCTGACAGCCACCTGCAATGCC
>NW_015757338.1:0-547 GCF_001515625.1 Sinocyclocheilus rhinocerous
CTGAGCCGGGTTTACCCCAGTGGTTTGAGAACTGACTCATCCAACTTCAACCCACAGGACATGTGGAACGCAGGGTGCCAAATTGGTGAGTGTACCAGATTAAAAATAATGGTTGAAATGTGGATATTCCATAATTCATGAGATTCTTGCTTAGAATGATTCGTAGCTTAGCTAAGATTAATGAGGCTTTCATGGAATTTTAAAATAATTCTGTTGATAAACATTGCATAACTATCTATAAGATAGTTGTGATTAAGACAGATGTGATTAATAGCTAGTTCTTGGGTCAACTTAGAAATGTCAGCTGGTCAGATAGTCTGACTAGCCTGTTAAAAGAAATGCTTTAACCAGCCTAACTTTAAGTGATGTGCTTGTTTTAGTTAACCATCAAGCTGGTTAGGCTAATTTAGTTTGTTGGTTTTAGAGAAATTTTAGGCACTTATCAACTGGTCATACTAGGAGACCAGCTAACTGGCTAAATCAGCTGAACACTACCAACCCGACCAGGGGTGCGTTTCCCAAAAGCATTGTTAGCCAACTATGGTCG
>NW_015757339.1:0-547 GCF_001515625.1 Sinocyclocheilus rhinocerous
TTTTGATTGTCTGTCATTGCCACTTCTAGTATTTGGTGTTTGGAAATTAGTTTAAATTATTTTTCATTTTAATAGCCTGTTCTTTACATTTTTTGCTGTTGTTTTGACTGACTTCTTAATTATTGTAACTTTTTGATATGGGAATAAATTAAGATTTTATGAATTTTATTTTTTTTAATTACTTGACAATTTTTGTAAAGTTTATATATATATTTTTATCCGGATTTAATTTTCAATTTTGATTGTTGTTGTTTTTTCACATATATAATTAATGTCGTTCAGACACAGCTGTTCCTTCTCTCTCTCTCTCTCTCAGCTGTAAATGATCATTTACACTTATCTCCTTACCCTCGTTCTCTTTGCCGAACTTCTTTGACAGGTTCACAACATTTACTTGAAGTCATGCCACGTCCTGCATGCTATGATTTAGCATCCAGAGCAAAGGCTCTATAATCATCCCTCAGCCTGCTGTAAATAAGGTCACTTGCATAAAATCCATTGGCAACATAAAGACAGTGAAGCAACAAGACATGCGACGGTGTTAAAT
>NW_015757340.1:0-545 GCF_001515625.1 Sinocyclocheilus rhinocerous
CCCACAAGGTCAAAATTTACTGGTATTACTATCCTTGTGGGGACACGCTCGCACACGCACGCACGCACGCGCACACACACACACGCACACGCTCGCACACACACACACACACACACACACAGCTAGCTTCATGTTTTACAGCATCAGTGAACTTTACTCAGTCTTTGCCAAGTTAGTCATCACTAGTACTAGTGCTGATAGTGATGTGATCAAACCTCCAGCATCAAATCACTCACTTCTCACATGCAAACGTGTTAAAAAAAAATTTAAAATCACAAATACCCCTAAACGTTTCCTCTCTCTCTGTCATTCAGTATGAAGTGTTGAAATGTTTTTGTGCGGCTGGATTTTCCCTCTTTGTTGTCATTGAACTTTTCCTTCATTTCTATGGATTCCTGTCGGCAGAATGACTCACTGAATCCGGATGCTGATCTCAGATCATCAGATTTTCCTTCAGCTGACCTACAGAAACACAGAAGACATTTAAGATGATTTCATCATTTAAAAAATTAGTTTCATCCTGTGTACATATAGTGCCATAAATT
>NW_015757341.1:0-547 GCF_001515625.1 Sinocyclocheilus rhinocerous
AGAATCTCTTCCCAACCTCTCAGTTTCAAGGTATAAGAGCCTCCAGCCGCTTCACTGTTGTGCTGTGTGTTCTGTGGCGCCCCCACTGGCTGAGTGTGGTACTGCATGGTCACGTGATCACGGCTTAAAGGGACAGATCACCCAAAAATGAAAGCTCTGTCATCATTTACTCACCTTTGTTCTTCTGTGGAACACAAAAAAGCAGTTTAACGTGGTCTCTGAGGTGCGCTTTCCAAATAATGAAATTAAAAGGGCCCCCAAAATGATAAAAAGCATCACAGGAAGGAAGTTGACCTGTGCACTATATTCCAAGTCTTTTGAAGTCATTTGATAACTTTTTTTGTAAGGATCTGATGGAAATTGAATCTGATATTTAATGCTTGCTTTTTTAATTACAGATTGTTTTGCATCGCTATGCAGGTGAATGCAAATGAGATGTGAGAGAAAATGACTTTACTTTTAAATGTATGTTTTTTGATTGGGTGAACTGTTCCTTTATGCTAGCTGCCCAAATACCAACCTAATATTGAAAGCTTCTGACACTAAT
>NW_015757342.1:0-539 GCF_001515625.1 Sinocyclocheilus rhinocerous
ACACACACACACACACACACACACACACACACACACACACAGTTGCCACTCCCATCCCCGGAGCCCTGCTGCAGCTCTTGTTCTTTGTGTGCATGTTGATCATAATCGCTGTAAAGCAGCCAAATCTATCTTTCTTTATTCTGAAGGGAGCCTCAACAAACAAACAACCGTGTTTACTCTGCCCAGTTCACTCATATCATGTTCAAATGATTACAAATCACCTGCTTGCCACTCTCAAGCACTGTGTTTTTCTGTGGACTCGCTGATCTTTTGACGCTGATCCTTAGCGTCTTTTCCTGCTTTGCTCATTGATCTGCTTTTGTAATGTTCCATGACTAAATTATTGCTTTCTTGCAAATGATTTCTGTGGTTAAAATACAAAAAGATCATGTGGAATTAATAAATGTGTTAATGTGATCCAGGGATTGTGTGCACAGGCTGCATCCTGTATATCTCTAGAGTTCTGTCAGAACAACACACACATATACAGACATCAGTGTTTGGACACATGTGCACCAATTATGCAAGAGCACCAGGAT
>NW_015757343.1:0-547 GCF_001515625.1 Sinocyclocheilus rhinocerous
CCCATTCACTGCAGAGCATCCATTGCTGAGCAAGTGATGGAATGCAAAATTTCTCAAATTTTTCTCTCATAAGGAAACTAACTTCTTTACATCGTGGAAGACCCGAGGGGGAGCAAATGTTCAACAAATTTTCATTTTTGGGGAAACTATTCCTTTAATTTCCTTTAACGCTCAAGACCACAGTAGTTAGCAGTCATGCATAGGATCGCTGTAGCCAATTTTCCAAATAAAAGAACACCCAGAAAGAAAAGTTAAATTTTGTTCTGGCTCACGCTGTTGCTCAAGCCGAAAAAGTACATTATAGCCCACATGGGGTCAAACGACCACGTAAGGGCTCACAAAACCCTGATATTTAATATATTTGATTTATACAAAAGGTGTATTACTTACTTATTTTAGTGCTATCTTGTAACCAAAATTCAGCTTGGGGAAGACACCACACATCATAGAGCTCAAGATGATCTGTTCGCTAATGGAATGACTGTCAGATTGACAAGCTGAACCAAAACATCTCCTTTGCAACGTCTAAAAATCCTGATAGTTCTTT
>NW_015757344.1:0-547 GCF_001515625.1 Sinocyclocheilus rhinocerous
TTTAGCCTTGGTGAACTTTGCATATGTTTTGATGGCTAAGCTACTGTGAGCTCTCATTAAAACCCTTATAACTTTGATCACAAAAGCACCGTGTTTCGTTGTCTAAGTGTTCTTTGTTTGACTTGGGATCGGTGGTATTTGGGGTAATCAAGTCATCAGATGTGAGAAGGCATGACTGGGGTTGCACAACCACACGAGTTAATTGGCTTGACATTTTGTAACCACTACCACACATTCATATCTGCACAAAACTTACCTGTGTTTTATGGAGTTGCCGAGGTCTCTGCGAGGTATTTGAGGAGACCAGCGAGGAACAGACAGAGTATCTGGAACAGAATGGTTGGGTCAGACACAGGAAAACAGGATTAACACTTGTAAACAAAGAATTAAAAAAACAAATAACTATTATAAACCTTAAAATCACTTTCATAAAGAGGCTAAACGAGGTATTATAATTCCTGGATGAGCTATAAAGCAGTTGTAAAAAAGCAATTAGTTACAAGAAGCCATACAGTGATTTTACCATGGTTAAGAGATTAACCCTAAC
>NW_015757345.1:0-547 GCF_001515625.1 Sinocyclocheilus rhinocerous
AACAGCTATTCTAAATGATAATAATATTTCACAATATTACTGTTTTTACTGCATTTTTCTTAATTGAATTGGCCTGTATAATGACTCTATTGTCTTCAGTAGAGCTGCATTTATTGAATTTGTTCCACAGTTGATGAATTTTGCAACATTAACATGTTCTTTTTTTCCGTTTATTACTCTGAAGATGCTTTGAAACATGTGCTACGTGTGACTTGACACTGATCAAATAAATGCAGCTGTGATGAGCAATAAGAGATTTCTTTCAAAAACATGAAAATATCTTACTGACCCCAAACTTTTGTATGGTACATAAATATAAATTAACAGGACTGTAAGAAGTTCACTGGTCATTATGAGTCTTTAGTTTCAAGGGTTTTCAAAAAGTGCTGAAGCAGAAAAAAGCCAGCATCTGTTTTTTTGTTGTTGTTGGTTTTTTTCATTCAACCTCTTGACTTCACGTCTTTCTCTCAGTCGTTGGGTCTATAAACAGCCTCATCAGGCAGATTGGATCAGAAGAGCTCTCCTCATCTCCAGCGCTCTTTAATCT
>NW_015757346.1:0-546 GCF_001515625.1 Sinocyclocheilus rhinocerous
GTTGTGCAGCATTCAGAATTAAATTAAGAATGCTATTATAATGCAATTTAATGTAAATTGAGGTAGCAATCAGGATGCACAACTGCAATTCAAATTCAATGAATTTAAATTAAAATGGAATACAATTTTAATTCATACAGCATAACTAATAAATGTACATTTTAACTTAGCATAGATACTGTACGTTAAAATAAAAACTTACCATGCTAGCTTGAAAAATCCTTGTCTTAAAGTTCAAAGTCAGAGTTTAAAGGCTTTTTAGGCCTTACAAACAGTCAGAGTAATATCAAAGAGCAAAAGAGTAATATTGTGAAATGTTATTACAATTTAAAAATAAAATATAATTTATTGTTCTGAAGTCATTACCCCAGTCTTTAGTGTCACATGATCATTCGGGAATCATTCTAATATGCTGATTTGCTGCTCAAAAACCATTTCTTATTATTATCAATGTTGAAAACAGTGTATTTCTGTGGAAACTGAAACATTTTTACTTAAAATATTCATTTCTTTTAAAAATGGATTTTTAAAAGATTAAAATGTATA
>NW_015757347.1:0-547 GCF_001515625.1 Sinocyclocheilus rhinocerous
CTCAAGTTCTGAGAACATTTGCGGGTTTTTTTTTTTTTTTTACTTCTTTCAGAAACTGATGATGGTGATGTTAAAAATATATTAACGTGACGTCTGAATATGCTCCGAATACAAGTCATTATGCACTAAATGGCTTCTCCAGGACATGTTGTGGATTCTGCAGAGAGTTCTAGCCATCAAGCTATCAGAGGGGCTGAACTCAGTAGTAAATCTATATTTTTGCTGTCATTAATCTTTGTGAACATATTAATGCCATCGAGATGTAATATGGAAGTGATGAAGCTCTGCGGCCTCCTACACAGCTTATACTTTTTTCCATTTCAGAAGCCTTTGCATTAGTAGTAAATTCAGGCTGTTTATGTTTAAACATTTCTCACATTACATCTGAGCTATGATTAATCACCAGTCCCTGAGACATGTTTAAGGCATGTTTGAATTAATTATACCGGTTGTTGTGACAAGTACCTGCTTAAGAGGTTCAACTTGCTGAAGAACATCTCCAACACATTCCACATATTTGTCAATGCTAATTGTATCTAAAATCTGA
>NW_015757348.1:0-547 GCF_001515625.1 Sinocyclocheilus rhinocerous
CACATGGATATTTAATGGGTGGTGGATGTAAATCTGCAGAGGTTTTGCTGTGGGCCTGATCATATGCCAGGAGAATATGTGGTTTAAGACGGTTCCAGCTGTTTGTTTTGACTCAGGCTGGCTTTGGGGGGTTCAGGTCTTGAGCGGCGGGGTCAGATGACCCTCCAGACCTCCTGAATTCACACTCTGCTTTTGTCTTCTCAGATTTCGCAGAACCAGACAGAGCACTTGAGTGTTTTGTTGGTGGTTATGATCTTTAATGTATCTCTCATTCCTCCACCCTGGAGTATCAGGCGGCTTCTTATCTGCGTGTGAGGCGTTCTCTATCTTTATTATGAGAACATGAGGAACAGACAGCTGTCCAATGAGAGATCAGCTCAAATCAGCCGTACAAACGCCCACAAGCCCTCTGAAGGCCACCAGGAGCTAAACTACAGCAGATACATGCCTGACAATGACAAAAACACGCGTGTGGACACTTCATGTGTGCCTTAAGGATTACTGAAGGAGATCTGGGCCGATATTACAGGCGGTGAGATTTAGGGTG
>NW_015757349.1:0-543 GCF_001515625.1 Sinocyclocheilus rhinocerous
GTGTGTGTGTGTGTGTGTGTGTGTGTGTGTGTTAAATCAAATGACATCCTAGCAGTGCCCCGAGGGTAAGAGAAGTATAAAGCGCAGCTCCCATGACGCATCCACAGACTAAACATCCAATTTAGCCACCCAGACATCTGACTCTCTCTCTCTCTGCTTCTTTTTAAACCATTAAGCATTTGTGGTATACGGAAAATAAAGGACGTCCAATGAGAACGCGTCTTTCCCTCCCTCATTCTTTCTGTCTTCATTTTCTTCCTCCCTGTTCTTTTTTTTAGCGCTCGCCTTGTGTTTTTCGCTCAGGTGAAAGAGTGTCCTCTTGTTCATTGTGTGTGAGTGAAAGGGAGGCCACTCAGAGCAACAAAAGACAGAATATGGAGCTCAGGAAGCTTGACAGTATGTAAAAGAAAAACATGTCAACAGAAGGAGGGGAAGTGAGTATTGTTTCCTCCTTCCTGTGTCATTGTGAATCTGTGTGAGGAGAATGCTAAGCCAGATGGCCTTTTCAAGACTTGAGGAAGGGCAAATATTGTTGTTCTTTTC
>NW_015757350.1:0-547 GCF_001515625.1 Sinocyclocheilus rhinocerous
ACAATGCATAGTGTCCAGATACGCGCCGAGTGACGTTCACCACAACACTTCTGATAATCGCCTTCTTCAAAGTAGTGTACAACTTTTAGCGTAAGATAGTGATCTAAAACGACATCTCATCTGATCGCGTCCTCTTGCAGCTGTGCTCAGTGTCTTCCTCGCGCTCATTCATGCAGCGAGTGCGCACTGCGCTCTGAGTCACTGCTATATAAACCAACGATCCTGTCACTACAGCACAGACACACTTCACGTCAATCACCCTCTCTCTCCCTCTCTTTTACTGTACAGCAGAACAATGAACCGGTTTTCTCTGTTTTTTTTGTTTTTTTTTAATCCATGATCCATGGAAACTTACATTGAATTACGGTTCATGTATAGTATTAATTGAAGTATAAAGTACGCATTTCTTCTTTATCTTCTTCTTCTTCGTCTTATATGATACTGTTGTGTTCTAAAAAGGTAGAAATAATACCCCACAAATGAATATATGTATTAATGAATTTATTAGTATTTTATTTTATCCATCAAAGTTCTGCAGATGAAACAA
>NW_015757351.1:0-547 GCF_001515625.1 Sinocyclocheilus rhinocerous
AATGTATAAAATAGGCTCAGTAATTGTGAAATGAAATCATTCTAAATTCATTATGATCCTCTGTTATTAATACTACAAAGGCTAAACACTTCTGGTGTGACATATCCAAACAGTGTGTAAGATTCTGCTCCCAGCGGATCGCATCAACAAACAAACAATGACAGACAATATGATCAGATACTTTACTTAGACAAAACAGTATGTTACTAGAATTTCATTTAATCTTGATAAGGAATAAGGTTCATAAAACCGAGATAAAGTTCCTTCTTACCTGGTGAGCAGGTAATTTGGTTGTACACTGAACTGAAGGAAATAGCAGTCTTATTCAAATCATGGCATAATTTTAGGGCAGGGACAGACAGACAGGAAGGCTGGGTCTGATAACACACCACAGCTTCACTGAAAGTACAGAGACGTCATTCCTGTTGACTGGCAACGATTCTTATACACTTCATAATCAGTCATATTCTGCTGCATCACTGCATATACAAGAGATGGTACATATAACAGAAATAAACAAGTAAACAGGTTTTTTCAAGTTTACATT
>NW_015757352.1:0-547 GCF_001515625.1 Sinocyclocheilus rhinocerous
TCTCTCTCTCTCTCTCTCTTTCCTAATGGATGCATGAGTTCATGTGGGACACATGTGCATAGTGGAAGACTTGTTGATTAAGTTTATTTTGTCCATTGTTTAATAAGTAGGTCAAATACTATTCTTTGGGTTTCCGTGTTTCTGAAACTTCAGGGAAGTCATGAGATTTTTACAGTTTGAATCTTATGCTCTGCAAATCTATCATATTGCTCCAGAAGTTTTGAAATATAGTGCTTGTGTTGTAAGAACTGCTTTTGATGCTTTCATGATGCTTTTTTTTTGTAATTGTTGAAGCTTGACGGTGCCTGGCTCCCATCCACTTTCATAAAAGAGAGCAGCGTGAACACTCTTTACAACTACTTTTGTGTTCCATGCAAGTTTGATTATTTATTTATTTTGTATTTAATGTTGTTTATTATTATTATTATTTAACCACATATGCCATATGTCTGCGTAGGTTTAGGCATATATATGATTATATATAAACATTTAAAGCACCTGCAAAAAATGACCGTGAATTTCACGGTAAAAGACTGTAAAAATGCTA
>NW_015757353.1:0-547 GCF_001515625.1 Sinocyclocheilus rhinocerous
TCAGTGATTTATCCATGTCCTTCACAGAACAAAGAAGGAATTCAGAAATTTTTTTTGGATTTGCATTGTTCAGTGTGCTGATTTCCACTACATCCCTGGGAATAACAAGCCTTTTTTGAAGTTTCCTGCAGATGTCTTGGATGAATCCCTTGATGTTATTTATCTTTGGGTCCTGCTCCGTGTCTTCAATGGCCTGGATAATTTCACTGATGACTTCATTGAGAACCTTTTCCTCTAGTTTGATCATTCTGTTCTCTGCTGTAAAGTGTTTTCTGATTTTATCAAAAATAAAGCCTTTGACATACGTTTCATATGACTTAATGAAACGCCGATATGTTTCGAATTTAAATTCATCAAGAATATTTTTCAAGATTAATTGCTGAAATGTTGTCCTTGTTCCGAAAATTGCTGAGTTTTCACCAGTCACCATCTTATCTGCCATTTCTGTGCCCAAGACCTCAGACATGTATTTTTCCAAGGCAGGTTTTAGACAGTTACTCATGAATTCATCAGCTTTCTTCTGACACTGGTCTCGTTCACGGTAAAG
>NW_015757354.1:0-547 GCF_001515625.1 Sinocyclocheilus rhinocerous
TCATTTATTCACATTTATTTATGTTGGTAACCAAACAGTTGACAGTAGCCTTTGATTTCCATAGTACTTTCCATATTATGCAAGTCAATGGCTACCAGCAATTGTTTAGTTACCAACATTCTTTAAAATACCTTCTGTGTTCAAGAGAAATTAGAAACTCGTAAATGTTTGGAACAACCTGGGGGTGAGTAAATAGTGACACATTCATCTGTTTCAGATTAAATGTAATACATTTTATCACCACTCACTTTGAAAGTGTCGCGAAACATGCAAGAAGTGATGTAATTACCATTGTGTATGAAATGTGCTATATAAATAAACTTTGCCTAATATCATTTTGCAGGAATGTCGCAACAGGCGTTTTTCCAGTGAGCCTAAAAGTTTACCATTACTACTCCTTTTTTCACTGTCTGCAACTGTCAGGAATTTTCATATAATATTTATACTGCTGTAAATTTATTAAATGCAGTGGTATTTGAGTAAACGTAATTAGTTGCTTAATGTAATTACCGTATTGGCCCGAATATAAGACGACCCCCCTTTTTCC
>NW_015757355.1:0-540 GCF_001515625.1 Sinocyclocheilus rhinocerous
AAAGCTTCAAGCAACACTTTATACATTATGGAGAAAATAATGGGTTGAAATAAAAGCATTCTAAAAATACAGTCTGACAGATGAATAAATAGTACTCACAAAACAGAAAAACTTTTGCCATTTCAGTGTTTCTTTTATGCTAGTTTATTAAGAGGTACTTTGTTCAGTAAATAATTCATGAACGTTATAGATCAGTACAGTTGTTGAAATGGAGGAACACTGAACTCTCAGACAATTTTTAATGAAATATAATAATATATACTTTTATGTCTTTATACTTGTAAATGAGGCGTTAAATTATTATTTTTTTATCTTTTAAATAAACTTTATTTTTAAAATGCATGAATTTATAATTGACATTTATTTATTTGTCTATTTATTTTTTTATAAACTATGGTAATTTCAGAATGTCTTAGTATTTGGTTTGTTTCCCTTTTGCTTTAAGCACCTTAACTGTATGAATTATGAATTCCGCAAGTTGTGTGTAAAGTGTGTGTGTAAAGTGTGTGTGTGTGTGTGTGTGTGTGTGTGTGTGTGTGT
>NW_015757356.1:0-547 GCF_001515625.1 Sinocyclocheilus rhinocerous
GCTCAAGAAACATTTCTTTTTATTATCAATGTTGAAAACAGTTGTAATATTTTTTTTGTGAAAACTGTGATACCTTTTTTATTAGGATTTTTTGATAAATAGAAGGTTAAAAAGAACATAATTAATTAGATCTATTTAATGTGCCCTTGTTACATAAAAGTATTAATTAGAATAAGTATTAATACAAATATAAAAAAAAAAAAACACAAAAGTCTTACAGACCATGAACATTTGAATGGTAAAAGTTGTTGATTTAAATATTATTTATTATTGCATTAGTTAATATTTCTCTCTGCACATGTTAACGTTGATGTGTTAAATATTCTGCAATGTTTTTTGTAACAGTGAATTTTGAAGATATAAATTTGACTGAACCATTGGTTTTCTCGCTCAAATATATGGTTTTATGGGCTCTATCAGTGGTCAGAGTATCGCAGTGTGAGGATTAAGATAATCACTTTAACCAAAGCGCTCTCGCTCGCTCTCTAGAACATGCTGGACTCTTATCTATCTGGGCCACTTAAACATTGACATCTTTTAGCGCAGC
>NW_015757357.1:0-547 GCF_001515625.1 Sinocyclocheilus rhinocerous
AAAAAAAGACAACATACACTGTGCATTCACCTGATTAAATTGACAAGATATCTCATGAATAATTCACTCCCCAAATGCACATGTCTCTTTCCAGGTTTGATATAATAATATAATAACATATAATTATATTAGCCTATAAACCAACTGTGTAACTTTAGTGTGTAAGCTTAGATCTTAGATCAAGATCTTTTCAGTGGCACAGAGCCTGTCTGTTTTCATCGTAACAAAAGGGTAATTTTTGTCCTTATTCAATATCTGAATGAACGATAATGTTTGTGTGCTGATAGCACTTTCTATCTCTGAACTGATCGTTCTTAGAGCAGGCAGTTTATATGGAGGAATGCAGGGGCTTTATAGTCAGACCTATGAGGGAGAAAAGGGCCATCTACTCTCCGTCTGAGAGAGTAGTAATCAGCCACAATCTTTCTGTGGTCTTGTTGCTCTCAATTGTTCTTTGTGTAACATTTTCATGGCTGAATAGTACAAAGGCATGCATTGTAGATTAGAATGGGGAATTATAAGATAAACGAGAAGTTTACATTTTTTG
>NW_015757358.1:0-547 GCF_001515625.1 Sinocyclocheilus rhinocerous
TATGTTGTCATTACTTAGGAAAAATCCTAACATAAAAATAGCTAATGTCATAAGACCAATCATAATCCATAAATTAGCCTCTTTTCCATATCGAAACATTAAAATTCCAATTAGATACAATGCACTAGTTACAATAATAACTAGCTCCCCCCAATAAACTATTTCATTCCTTTTTATCATTATACCAGCAATATCGACAATCATTTTACTTAAGCTTGATAAGAATAGGATCAAAGCCCCTCTTGATTCCAGTAGATTCTGCCACCCTTCTGATACCATCATTAGGGAGCAGACTAAAATGATTCGACTTAATTTCTTCATTAATACGATTCTACCAATCTGTATACAACTAAGAAGAAGGTGCCACCAGAGATTTCGGTTCCAACCCTGAATTAACATCCAAATAATAAAGGCTGCGGCCTCCCCACCAACCTGGAGAAGGTCATCTGAAGAACCCGTGGAGTTCTCGTCAGGCTGCCCGTTAGTCTCATTCGGTGTCCCGCTTATTGAATCGTTGGATGCCATTCTATCGTTATCAATTTCGATC
>NW_015757359.1:0-547 GCF_001515625.1 Sinocyclocheilus rhinocerous
TACTCTGCTCCACCGGGGGGCAAATGTAGGTTTGACTAAAATGAAAATGATGCAAAGATTCAGCTCAGCTGCTGCGTCTTGATTAAAATACCACAAACAATCCGATGGGAAAAAGATGTTTAAAGATCTGGTGCTGGTCTGAAACCGAGACAATTGAATTACTGCTGCCAAACTCTAAGCTAATTCTCCTGCTAAATACAACATTTGAGGCTTGGAGAAAATATATTACTTCCTTTTGAGCAGTTGCACTGAAATTAATTTGATCAGATTTGGCCGGTGTTACTTTAGTATCATTGAGATACTATAATAGTTTTTGTTAATATTTGGAATTGTAACACTTTACAATAAGGTTAACATTTGTTAATTATATCAGTTAACATGAACTAGTAATGAAAAATACATCTAAAGCATGTATTAATCTTTGATGTTAATGTTAATTGCAACATTTATTAATACATTGTTATAATCAAAAGCTGTATCTGTTAACAGTAGGTAATAAACCTGAGCTAACATGAACTAACAATGAACAGTTGATGGGATGGGATGG
>NW_015757360.1:0-547 GCF_001515625.1 Sinocyclocheilus rhinocerous
ATGAGCTTAATTCACCAACATAATATACTCAGACATGCACGCACATGCAGGGATAAATCAAGCATGAATTTAACTCAACAGCTTCCTCCACATTGCCTCAATGGCTCTGCCATCACGGTGGTGCAGAATATATTTATTTATATTTAATTTTACATATATATTGCCAACGTGTATATAATATTTTTTCCCCCTGAAGTAAGGTCTCCTGAGATCTGATGCTACTGTTGATTAAACAGATGCTCAGCATTAGGCACGGATGAAGGAGTCTGATTCGCTCTAGCTAGCTGTGGTCATGTGATCTTCCAAAGCTTTGGTTGCTTTGCCAACGTGTCAACACACCATTTATCATTTACCTGACCTTCAACAGTAATCAGGTGAGCGGAGCCAAAAATGTGCATGGGTTCAGTTACATACCTCAATATGTGACCTTATGAAAAAGGCCCATTAGTTTACCTGCATATTACTTGTCAGCCTATGATCTGTCTGAGGCCGAGGAGTATTGGGCAAGGTTATTTTCGTAAACGAAAACTAAAACTAAGACTAAAAC
>NW_015757361.1:0-547 GCF_001515625.1 Sinocyclocheilus rhinocerous
AGCAGCAGCTGGTTTTAATGATTATCATGGGTCACCATGTAATGAACATCATGTGTTTTAGGGTCACCTTTAAATGCGACCTCAGAATACCACCCTGAGAACTATTTCACTATACTGTTTAAAAAAAAAAAAACATTAGAGGACAAGAAGGCCTCTAACCGTATATCTGTATAGCATGAAAAACAGGGCAAGGTTTAAACCCTGCAGTTTTCAGTGTGAACACTAGAGGACAGCATCCTGTTAGTTATATGATTAAAGCTTCTCCGTCAGATGACACTTGGAGGTCACAGGGGCATGGAGATAAACTGACTGCACTGATGACTGTTCATGACTGCATCTTTATTTACATTTCCTTTGTTTTGGTTAATCCATAATATATTTAGCAAAAGAAACACAGCAATAATTACACAGTAGCCTACTATATATTGGCAGTATGTCTATATGTTGTTGTGTATATGCCTGCATTTTCTAAAGGTGACGTAATTTTAATAATTTCAAATAAAATCTGTATAAATAAAATATTATAAATATAATATGTATGTATATG
>NW_015757362.1:0-547 GCF_001515625.1 Sinocyclocheilus rhinocerous
AGAAAAAACTATGATAAAGGTAAAGAAAAACTAAAAAAAACAAAAAGGAAAGAAAAAACATTTAAAATTTGTAAAAAATAAAATGTCATTGTTTTTGATAAAAGTGCTAAATGAATACATGTAAATGTAAAGAGAAAGAAAAAATTAAAAAAAGAAATGCACAAAATTAATAGAAAAGAAGGGAAAAAAGAAAAAATTGAAAGGAAAAGAAAAAAGTGAAAATGAAAAATAAAAAAAGCAATAAACCGTAGAAGAGAAGGAAAAAAGAAAATAGAAAAAAGAATAAAAAAAGAAAATTAAGGAAAAAGCAAGCAAAAAGTAAAGGAAACTACAAGAAAAATAAAAGGAAAAAACAACAAAAAGGAAAAAAATCACGATCAAACTATGTATTTAAAACAGAGTAAAAGCCAAACTCTGCTTGTCACTGATGTACATAGTGTCCTCTATTTGAACCATACAGCTGAGTGAACTGATCTGAGAACAGATGAAGAGAGCAGACGTTATCTGTCAGATCTGATGTCTTCTGATCAATCACACTCCAGAATCA
>NW_015757363.1:0-547 GCF_001515625.1 Sinocyclocheilus rhinocerous
AATTAAAATATTAATATATCTAATTCAACCTAACTAAATTAGGTTACACCAACACAAGTCATTTTTAAGATTTAGGTAAGGTAGAAATAGCTACTGAAAATAGAAACAGGTGGTAAATGCCTTCATACTTTCATTTTTGGTTTGTAAGCCAAAGAAAGATTTTGGCAGATGAATAGTAGATCCATCTCTTAGTTTGAATGTGTAAAAGTCTGTCTGAGAGCATTCTGTCCTATGAACTTTCTCTTTCTCTGTCTTGTCCTAGGACTTTAACCTAACAGGTTATTTGAATTTTATTCACCCAGACCCCTCTGGCTTTCAGTCCGTCTACTGCACAGGTACATTAGTGTTGGGTAGGGTGTGTCTGATGAAAGATTCCCTGAGCGTGGTGAGAAATTCTTGGCTACTGTAATTAAGATCAGTTGTCTGCTGGTATCAAAGGTTTATTTTTCTTTCCGTGATGGGGGTGGATCTGAACCCTCCATTCATATTGCTCGTAAATGTTTCCCATAAGCATTCTTGATCACAATTCCATCCTTGTCCCAACAAC
>NW_015757364.1:0-547 GCF_001515625.1 Sinocyclocheilus rhinocerous
AGGTGTGTTTAGCACAGGTGGGCTCTGATGCAACACACACACACATACACACAATGCAACACTCAGTTTTTTAAATATGTAACAGCAGGTCTCTGCTCCTTCTCTCTATCTAAGGGCCTGAAAACAGCTGCTCTCTCATTCTGACAGCAGGGGGTGCCAAGAGGCAAAACATGGTGCTGGAGCACCTAAAATCAAAACAAAACTGTCCTAGAGGAAGACGGCGAAGATGAAGATGTAAAATAAAGTCAAACATGCAGTGATAAGTATCTGTTTTCACATCTAAATACAAATACAGTGATGTCAAAATGTGTTTGGACACTTAAGTCATGTTCAAATGTCAGAATTTAAATTCATTATATGAAATCAAGTTTCTACATCTGTGTCTCAAATCCTGCAGGACACTTTTCTTCATCGTGGTTGAAGTGTCAATGTGTTCCATCAGCTGCTGTTTTTGGTGCACAAAAAGCCATTCTTAGATAGATCCTGATCACAGGTTGTGCAAATGACACTCAACACACACACACACACCAATTTGCCAGAGAAACAT
>NW_015757365.1:0-547 GCF_001515625.1 Sinocyclocheilus rhinocerous
AATGCCAGGTGTCTGAAGACATACTGCTGGCGCCACTGGGTCTCCGGCCCCTCCCTGCATGGGCGGTCTCAATCTACACTCTTCCCATGATGCCTCCTCTCTGAGAGAATTTTTAACTTACTGAACTTTCCTTTTCACGAAAAGGGAATTATTATTGCAATGAGAAAAATGTTTTTGATAAATCAAAATGAGATGTCAAAGGTTGTTGTCTTCGATTGGCATTACAGTATTCAATTTTTGGCATCAGTTCTCACTCTCGCCAGCAGCTTATTAGCAAATTCCCCATGCCATCTTCCTGTGGCTAGCTTGAGGTCATCATTAAGCAGCTGACAAATTAGGCTGACACCTCCCGTCCAGGGCGACTGTGGGCTGTCTGCAGCATCTTTACTTCACGAATGTCACTCTCTCTCTCTCTCTCGAACTCGAACTCGGTCCTTTCGCTCTTTTCTCTTCCCGCTCTCCTTGTTTTCTGAGATCTCCTACAGTCCGAACCTGGCCAAAGGCGTTTAGTTGGCGGCTCTCCACGTGGCACAAAAGCGCCACGGCA
>NW_015757366.1:0-547 GCF_001515625.1 Sinocyclocheilus rhinocerous
CAAGGCCAAATGATCTGAGCTATGCCATCCACATTCATTTTATAGTTCTCTATCCTCTGTCAATAAATGACTCATTTGCTTCCATTTTCATCTCATGAATTTTGACACTTAAACGAAACATAAAAGAAATGTTCATTAATTCCTGAGCTATAAGTAAGCAACCTCTGAGCAATAAAAACATCCTCCAGTCCAAATCTAAACACCCTTTGAGAGACAGTCTGTCAGACTTGAGAAGTGAAAGACCTTTGCACATTAATGTCCCACGGGGGCAAACAGCAGTTTAGGAAAGTGCAACTCCAAAGCATTCACATTTCTTCACATGAGAGCTGAGAAAATGAAGTGCTTGTTTCATCACTGCCCCCAAGTGGTGTTTTCAATGACCAGGCCAGCTTCAAACAAGAAAGCACAAGAAGGTAATTACACATTCTGATCAGATATCACAGCCATAAACATGATTTAAACACTAAGATGGTCGATTAATAACTGAAGAACAGTTTGACTAAAGGTTATAAATCCTCTGAGGAAAGTTTTAAGTGCTGTGAGTCAC
>NW_015757367.1:0-547 GCF_001515625.1 Sinocyclocheilus rhinocerous
AGGGCACAAGATACAAGCTTGAGTTAACCACTGTGAATGAGCAAACCAAATGATATGAACCATACATTTAACCAATGTCTATGACTGAATTCAGACTAAAAGTAGAATATTTCAACATTTATTTCACTGTTGTCTGGAATAGTTGATTCTGATTGGTGAATCACACAATTCTGCAACCAAAGGTTTTTGTTTAATGACACTAAACTGTAGAATTGGCCTTACACTCCATGCTATTTTGCACAAATCATGGGAGTAACTTCTGTAAACAATCAGTTTGAAGGTGTGCTTTATGAGTGCAGTAATAAACATTATGTTTATTATTTAAAAAAAACTGGATCCAATGAGTGGCATTCTCCTCACTCTTTAACCATCAAACATAGAAAATGACTCTTAAAAGGGTAAAAACAATAACTATTTTGAATTGTAAGAATTGAGAATAACCCTAAAAGCTCAGATGCGATTTCCAGAGAAATATTACGGACTATGTAAGTCTGCATTATGTATGTACATTTCTGTCAGGACCACTATCGTCAAAGATGATTGACAA
>NW_015757368.1:0-547 GCF_001515625.1 Sinocyclocheilus rhinocerous
TAACCTCCCAGAGCAGCGAGAACCTCCAACCAGCCTGACTCCTGACAAATTAAAGAAAAAGAAACATTGTTAACACTTCATAATAAGGTTCGATTTGTTAACATCAGGTAATGGATTAGGTATCATGACCTAATAAAGAACAAAAATGTTAAGTTATAAAGTTAATGTTAATAAATATACTATTGTTTATTTTAGTTCAGGCTTGTTCATTATAATACATAATGTTAATTTATACAAACTGCTATGTTAAAATTGTATGTGTAGAAAACATTGACCTAGATTTATAAATGTTGTAGACATATGAGTCTTTCTAACAAATTTAACTTCACTGTAATGTGTTATCAAATATCAAATATATGTAAGATGCTTATATTAGACCTGGACATTATTTTTTTTGTCATGAAAAAATACTAGTAAATTTTTTAACAACATAATTCTTGACATTATTGGTCAACCAATAAGAATTATTGGTAACACTTTATTTTAGGGTCTCTTAACTAGTTGTTATTAGCATGCATATTACTAGAATATTAGCCATTTATTAGTA
>NW_015757369.1:0-547 GCF_001515625.1 Sinocyclocheilus rhinocerous
ATATTCCAAACCTTGTATCAAAACAGACTTCATGTAAGACCCACATAAAAATAAACAAAATATGTTTAAGTGCAAGAAACAAAAATACAGGTTTATGGTTGTTGTTGTTGTTTTTAATAGAAAAGACGGCAGTCTTAAGTTGAAAATAAAATGTTTCATCATATGAAACGAAAATATGGAATGTACCTTTTTTGCTTTCTTGGTATTTCTTCAGCCAGACCACCGACATTCATTATTTGCCCATTATGGCACATTTTCAAAAATGAGTCATTTTCAAATTGGTTGCAGGACATGAATTGTCCAATTTTTGTGGGTCAGTTTAAAGAGAAATGGTGGGGGTTTTTCTTCACAGAAAAGCACACTGTGTGACCATATTCAGTTACGATCAGTTCCAGCTGATTTCTTTATTCATCAACGACTTCAGCATCATGACAAATAATGATGTTGACAGAGCAAAAGTCTGACTGTCCATCAATTTGCTACAAAAATGCAAAAACAAAACAAAAAAAATGTAGATGGTCTGCATTTACAAGTAAATATATTGCAC
>NW_015757370.1:0-546 GCF_001515625.1 Sinocyclocheilus rhinocerous
AAAAAACCTTCCAATTATTTTATTTTCAGTCAGTTGCCAAAATTTCTCATTTTTATTAAGTTTTACTTGATGTACTAAAATAACTAAATTAACTAAAACGGTTTAATTAAAATTAAATTGAAAGCAGGAAAAAATATATTAAAAACCTAATTCAAAATATTAACAAAAACTATTTAATAAAAAATTTTAATTTTAAAAGACATAATTTTAAAGACATTTCTAAAAAAAAATAATAATAAAAATAGCAAAATGACTCCATAACTTTAACTAAAGTGAAAAATCTAATTCAAAATATTAACAAAAACTATAATAACGTGAAATGAAAACACACTCTCTCTCTCTCTCTCTAAACTTCACTGTGCTGTAAATCAGCCTGAAACATTTCTTGAACAGCTGAATCACAATCATATTTAAAGACTCTATAAAATCCTAACTGGGACTTTGAGACATAATGTGCAGAGTAACAGTGTGTGTATTTTCTGGATCAGGTTAAATGTGAGAGGAAAGCGAGATGGTGTGTGTGTGTGTGTGTGTGTGTGCGCGCGT
>NW_015757371.1:0-547 GCF_001515625.1 Sinocyclocheilus rhinocerous
AATTTCTTTAAAAAAATAAAAATAAAAAATGACCCGAAAGTGTAAAAAAAATTGGTTTAAATTGTTATATCGCTTAAAAATTTATTTTAAAAAATCTAGAAACAAATACACGTGTATTTTGATAATCTTAATCCATGTGCAATGTTTTTTTCATGTATATTGTTTTTCAACTTGCCTGAATGCAAAAGGTGTTACAATTTAGGTTAAATGGTTATGTCTCTTAAAATTTTATTTTACAAAATCTGGAAAATAAATAAAATAAAATAAACATCTTTGTTTCAGTTTTTCTCGCTCCGTGTCCAATAAAGCAATCCATGTACTCTGCTCCGATATATTGCATTAATCTTGTCTCAGAGATAAATGAAACAAATACAATTAAAGAAACAAAATATATTCTTACATCTTAAATATCACGGATGCGGTCAAGACAACTGTGACTCCGCTGCATTCCAAAGAACGCCAGACTTCACAGTCGCGATTCTTAAAGAGCCGGGACACAGTTTTAACATATTTTCAATGTAAAACACAGAATATTTATCCAAATGGC
>NW_015757372.1:0-547 GCF_001515625.1 Sinocyclocheilus rhinocerous
CCCAAAACAACAATACAACTAAATAAACGACCTTTATTAGTTTAACTTAGCGTAACTTCACCATTTAGCTTCATTGCAAATATCCAGATAGGAAATCATAATTTTATTATAAAGATAAATAGGACCATGACGTTAGAAAAACAGCCTTGTCCTTTGGGATTGCTGTTTTCTTATTGACCCTTGCAATCAGTGTTATTGAAAATAAATTAGGCCGCTCACAAATCTGTTTGCTGCAGCCTTGCAGATTTTTACTCACGGTGCCATCACTATTTCTATTCTCATACACTTAAAATGTGATTTTATGTAGATTTTAAGCAGCTGTGAAGTAACTAGTTGGTATTTGACCATATGCAACATAATCCTTAATTCCAATGTTCATTGCAGGCTATTTTTGAAGGCTATATTAATTTCAAACATCTAAATGAACTCAAGGTTCAGTGATACGATAATTTTATGTGGCGCCCGTGCATAGGCCTATATACACGACAAAAAAGGTTCAGAAATTTCTGGCTCATATATCTGGACACAACCACAATTGATTATTGCA
>NW_015757373.1:0-547 GCF_001515625.1 Sinocyclocheilus rhinocerous
CAGTAAATCTGCATCGTGGCCAGATTTCAAACTTAGTTTATCTGATTCATCCACATATTCGCTCACAGTGCAGCCGGTCAGAGTTTTCCCAAACAAGCACAAAAATGCTTAATGTCTCCAAAATGCGTCAAGTCTTCCTGTCAAGATGGTGGACAGAGTTCAGTCCGAGTGTCTGTGGTGGAAAGAAAACAAGTTGAGTGTTTGAGCTACACGTCTTAGTAAACCTCTTCGGGTCAAAGGTCAAACGATCTCTCAGAGCATGTGTCTATTTCAGTCCCTCTGTACAAGTTCTCTGCCTTGTTCCTTTTAGTTGCTCATGTTTATCTTGAAATAATGAAATATTAGCTATTTTAATCTCATTGAATGCCTCATAGATTTGTATAGATAGATTTGGCACACAAGACCTGTTTGACACAGAAGAGAAGTGTTTGAAAGGAAATAAGGAGTGTTATACAGTTGTAGTGGATGTGGTGTGTGTGTCTGCATGCACGTGTATTTGTGTAAAGCTTTCAATCTATCATTTTACTGACAGTATGATGGTTCTTAT
>NW_015757374.1:0-547 GCF_001515625.1 Sinocyclocheilus rhinocerous
CAATAATATTTCACAATATTACAGTTTTTTTTTTTATCAAATAAATGCAGAGACTTGTGCTCAAAAACATTACCACACCCAAACTTTTGAATGGTAGTGTATATGTGCTATTTCTTAAGTACTTAAATATCGCCCTTCTTAAATTTTTAAAAGCCATTATCTACTGAACACAACAACGTTGAATGGAAAAGTCATGGAAATTCATCAGTCAAATGGTGTGGGAACCCTGTTATTTTAACTGACTTGCAAGATTTTCCTTTTAAATGCAACACACCACATGTAGCTGGAATTGTGTGAGTCAACGCTCTTGTGTAGTGTATGTTTCAGGCCTTAGAATAGTTTGGATTCTTTTATCTCTAATATCTTGCGCCTACTAGTTCAACTCATGATGGCGTCCAGAAATATGCCTGAAATATCAATAATGCTGCATGACACATGAAAAGGCGACGCCTACATTCTGCATCCATGTGCAGAGCAGTTGGATTTACTCAGTAACACGAGCAGCATGTGGCACTTTGGGCTTTGATGACTGTATCATTAGCTGGCA
>NW_015757375.1:0-547 GCF_001515625.1 Sinocyclocheilus rhinocerous
CCATTTTGAAAGCTGTCTGAACTTTCACCAAAAGAGTAGCTCCTTTACATGCTTGAGCTCGTTAAAGTCTGATTCTGATTGGCTGTCAAAGTTTTTATTGTTCAACAGCTGGAAAAAAAATCATCTGAATGTGATTGCAGCAATATCGTTCCTCTGTGGCATTATTGTTATAGTTGTGGTGTGGACTTTCCTATAGAATTAGAATGATTATTAATACTTTAAAGTTATAGATATTGTACTTGTTATGAATGAACTTTAACTGTTGTTATAAAACTTTTCAGAGTGTGAAGATTCTTGTGTTTTATGTAGTTTGAACTGATTGTTCCCCTCGTCATATCCTTTGAACTGTCCTACGAACTATTCACTCACCATATCATCATCTGGAACCTACACCCGTACTCTCTGTGACCAAATAAACTCGATTGTATATCCTAACCTGTTGCATCAGACCTCTTCCATTACAGAAAACCTGGACCTACACCGACGGCACAGATGAGTTCTCCCCACGGCATGCAATTGGCTGCGTGTTTCTCCGTCCTCGCTCGCC
>NW_015757376.1:0-543 GCF_001515625.1 Sinocyclocheilus rhinocerous
TGTGAGAGAGAGAGAGTGTGTGTGTGTGTGTGTGTGTGTGTGAGCATGTGAGTGTGAGTAAATCCTTAAAATAAAATAAAATTCTAAATATAAAATAAATTGTTATTTTAGGAAATAAATATTTCACATGTTGTTATGTTCTGGTCAGATGAAACGACACAGTATCACGTTTGAATTTGTTGTAAATATGTGACACATAAAGCATCCACGACTCACATCACGTCTGAATTAACGCCGCAGCGCTCGAGAGCTTCAGCTTTGTGCTTCAGCGTTCAGTAAGTGCTCTGAATGGAGTGTGTGTGTGTGTGTGTGTTAGGGTCATGGTCAGGGCCTTGTGCCGGAGGGACACTTGCTGCAGACACACACACACACAGTCATAAAGAGAGCAAGAGGGGTGTTTGCTTGCGGAAGTGTGGGGTGCGGTCGGATGGGGCTTCTTTTGTTACCAAACGTGTGTCTCCCGCAGGAGCCCCTCGAACACGAGACACGCAATTAGTCTCACACACACACAGACACACACACACACACACACACACACACAAA
>NW_015757377.1:0-547 GCF_001515625.1 Sinocyclocheilus rhinocerous
CCCACCTATGCCTGCTGATAGGCTAACAATATTCTAACGTCAATATAGGGAGGATCTAACTACTCTGCCACAATCTACCCCTGCTTTTTGTATCGTCACCCCGACGATGCAGTACAGAATACCCTATATGCACAAATCAACTCCAAGGCCTTAAAATGACCGAAATCACACTTGAAACAGACTCATGTGGGGGCAGAGCCTCACTAGTCGCCTCACCCACTGCCCGTGGGAGATGATGAATGTTAGAGTGCTGGCCTGCCGTAGCTCTTGTTGTCCTTCTCAATGCGGCTGCATCAATAACAGGCAGGCCTGTGGACACAGTAACAGATACAGAAGGTGGACTCATATCTACAGAGCACGATGGTCCTGAGGCTACCTGCACCCTTGTCACAGTCCCAGAGGGTGCCAACCCGCACTGCGGTACAGGCTCAGCCACTGAGATTGAATCTCTTAATGCCAGCCGAGGTGGCATTGGGGGACTAACTTGAGGGACTTCAGGCACTAAAGCCTGGATTTTGTGGTGACCTCTCATGCCACACTCACGTAG
>NW_015757378.1:0-547 GCF_001515625.1 Sinocyclocheilus rhinocerous
CCCGAGTGCGTCTCTATGGCGCTGAGGAGACTGACCCGCTGCATAATTAGAGCCCAGAGCCTAACCGCAGGGTAAACATAATGAAGCTGAGCCGTCCCAGACACATACAGCTCTGCCATGCAACCCTCCCTCTTTTTTTCCTCTCTCTCTCTCTTTTCAGATGACCCCTCGGCCTATTAGGGCTCCACCAGGGCTATTAGTCTGAGACTTTAACAGAAGTGGGTGGTTTAGGGGGGTTGGGATGAATTCTGCTCCTCCTGAGTCTTCTGAAACAGCAGACGCTGTACGAGGCTGTTGTCACGCACAAGCTCCTGTAATGTTAGGGCTGCTTGTTGTGATTCATTAAATGGATATAACATTCGAATAGACTTCACATCCGCTCTTAACTGTGCTTCAAGATTACTTTTGAGTTTTGCATTCTTTTACCATAAAGGAAAAAAAATGACCGAAATCATTCACCTGCTGTACTTCCAAGGGGACCTCAAGATGACTTAAAATGCTTTAAAATAAGACAAAACAAACATTAAAATACATATAAACATATAAA
>NW_015757379.1:0-547 GCF_001515625.1 Sinocyclocheilus rhinocerous
AATAGCAGAGGACCTAGGACAGATCCTTGTGGCAATCCATATTTTTCCATATAGATTCTTAGCAAACCTACATTACGTGCTTGCAACTCAATCAGTGCTGCAAGGTGTTGGGCTACCTGTTAAAATCAGCCTGAAATGATAAGGATCTTGTTAAAAATGAACTTGTGTCTAATGTTGGGATTATTCAAAAGGATCTGCAGAGCTGCAGGTGCTACACGGCATCAGCATCAAGGTAGTTCACTCTAATGTTCTTCCTCACTGTTATCTTGGCATGTAAATCTGCCTGTCTTTTTGCTACAGTATTTCCTTTCACCTCATACTCAACATTCATTGGCCAGAAATCTGCAGCAGCCCACACACAACCTGCCCACAGACAACCAGTGATTGTAGCAGATTGCATCTCCTGTCTTCTGTTCGCTGATGCTGTTCTTACAGTACCATTACCAATTTAGTCCATAGCAGTGCAGTTGTTTGAATATTTCTTTAGAATTTTGAATACCTCTAACTGTGAAGTGCAATGATGTTGTTTGCTTGGCGTAATGTTCTC
>NW_015757380.1:0-547 GCF_001515625.1 Sinocyclocheilus rhinocerous
ACACACACACACACACACACTACTACTTTTGTTTGTCGCTGGTTTTTGCATTATTATATTTGTGCTCGCCCCTGTCTCACCCTCTTAAAAGTGAAGGCCTGTCTGGCTGTTCTCTCTGCGCTGGCAGTTTGTTGCTGTAGTTTCTAAGTCAATTAAATCAAGCCAAAATATGAAGCACGCCACACAATGCACGTAATGGAGCTGATCTGCTGCGTGAAATTTCCCCTTTTTATTTGTCGTAAAGTTCACTGACCTTTCGATTCTCGTGCTGACGCTTCATCGCACGCACCAGGAGTCGCGGAATTGATTGGATTAGGTTTTTACTACTGTTATTTACTGTAATCCTGTCGCTTGAAACTTTCTTTTGTAAGAGCTGAAGTTGTGAGCCCATGCAGGTGTGCTGTTTGTGAAATAACATCGCAAATCAAATGCGTGCAGTGCGATAAACTCTTTGCACGACCCTAATCTGGCTTACTTGTTAATAACCTAAACTGACAGGAATTTAGCCGTCACTCTGATGATGAGATCCTGTTGAGATGAGTTATTA
>NW_015757381.1:0-547 GCF_001515625.1 Sinocyclocheilus rhinocerous
CTCCTTGAGTCCGATCTGACTTCTTTTTCAAATTCTTCTTCTTCTCAGCCATTTTCTGGCTCTGAAATGGTCTCAGATGATGATATAGCAGATACAAATCACAACTACTGTAGCAAATATGTGGTTAAACATGATGAAGCGATACCTGCCACCTTAAATCTTAATGCCATCAATGCTTTCTCACTCATTCAACAGCAATCTGAAAGCCAAGGCCAAAGTTTACAACAAAATCAAGAAGAAGAGAGCATTGGGGAAGAAGAAGAAGAAGGGGTTGACCACTTGAGTAGATCTGAGGGAAAAGAACTCACAGTAGATCATGTGTACGAAGAAACAGAGCCAAAAATCCAAGCCAAAGACTTCCTTCAGAACAGGAAGTACTTTATGACTCGCTCTATATCTGTGGAAACCCCCAGTAAGAGAGTTGACCTAATGAGTAGCCCTGCAACAGGAAATAGGCGGCTTCTGCTACACCCAAGCTCCTTCTATACAGACCAGTGTTTCCTCGGAGATAGTAGACCTGCACTGACAGGCTCATTAGGATGTCTTT
>NW_015757382.1:0-547 GCF_001515625.1 Sinocyclocheilus rhinocerous
CAGGAACATGCAGGTGGACTCCATGAGCTGCTGAAAAGCCAAAGATCAAAGAACACACTGATATCCATGAGTCTCCGTGGGCAAAGGGTGCGGCTCCCTCTCACCTCTCTCTTTCTGACTCTGTCTTTCTCCCTCTGATTTTTATCGGTGCTGAAGAATAGCAGGAGGTGCGGTCGAGTAGACAGATGCATAACAGCTTATTGTTAGCGGCCACCTCTGATCTGACAGACTCAGGGCAGTGAAGGGGCAAACACCATACACTGTGTGTCTGCGTGGGGTGCACAAATCCCTACAGCTGTCTTTTAGATTGAAATAAAGAGGCTGAATAGGTGAGAGAGAAGGAAGAACACTAGAATAGGACTTTCGGGTCGGTAAGATTTTAAGTCTCCTATGTTCACCAAGGCTGCATTTATTTTGATCCAAAATACAGTAGAAGGGTAATATTGTTAAACACTATTACAATTTAAAATAACTTTTTTTACTATTTTAATATATTTTAAAGTGTAATTTATTCCTGTGATGCCAAAGCTGAATTTTCAGCATCATT
>NW_015757383.1:0-546 GCF_001515625.1 Sinocyclocheilus rhinocerous
GACAGACAGACAGACAGATAGATAGATAGATAGATAGATGACTGATATTTATTTATTTATTTTAATTAATTTTTTAAGGGCAAAAAACAAACAAACAAGACAACAACAAGGAACCACATTTACAAAGGAACCAAACAGAACAATGTAGTTATTGCTAACTAACTAAAACTATTAACATTTTGGGTAATTGAAATGAAATAAAATCTAAATATTAAATGAACTTAAAATAACAACCAAAAATTTGGAATGTTGCTTCTGAAACTAAATGAAATAATTAAGTTTAAATAAATAAAAACATATTAAAGCAAAATAATTTATAACATATTTATTTTACAAAGTATATTTTGTTTATCAAATAAAATAGGGAAATGCTCATGAAGTGCAGCTGTGGAGATGAAGCTATTAATGTCATTATCAATATTGTAAATGTATTTATTTTTATGAATACTGGTATCAATGCACTGTCCAGCCCTGTTTTTAGGGTGACCCTGATGAGCTTCAGTACCTTTATGGCAGAAGGTGCCGGTGAAGGGCGAGAGGCTGCAG
>NW_015757384.1:0-547 GCF_001515625.1 Sinocyclocheilus rhinocerous
GAGCTAAAGACAGACAGAGTGCTGTACCTTGCTGATGTGAAGCTGCTGCTGTTGGAACTGTTGCTTGTGTTTTTCCAGAAACTGCTGGTGCTGCTGTTGAACCACCAGCTGCTGCAGTGCCTGGGCATTCTGGGGCAGGGGGGCCGACTGTGTGCGTCCGAGGGGCCGATGTTGCCGGAGCTTGTGGATGGGATGCGACTGCAGGGACACGCCCCCCAGGCCTGGGGACACAACACATGGGCTTTGGGTTACACAGCAGATTCTAGTTAGCACTCAGCCCTGAGCTAATTAACACCTCGCCTGCTTTGGCTCTCGGGGGGTTAAGTTTCCTGGACACACGGCTGAAGACAGCATGCCCACGGATCGCTCATGAAGCATCCAACGCACAATGAACATAAAACTGACAAGATCCTTCTCAAAATGAATGGAATAGAGCACTGATCTTGAGATTCGCTTTTAAAAAGTTTAACCATTAGAAAAAATTTGAGAAGAAAAAATATATATAAAGTCAAACCAAAATTTATTCAGACACCTTCAACATTTCACA
>NW_015757385.1:0-547 GCF_001515625.1 Sinocyclocheilus rhinocerous
TATTTCTTTATATTTGTGTGACAGTTGATATATCATGGCTGTGATAGAAAATATGACAATCACAAAATAAAACAAATCTTGTTCGTCAGGATTAAGGCTGAGTTGACGTTACATAATGTTACAAATGTTTTCATTAATATCTGACAGTGCTGACAGTAGGGACCTTATAAAAGAGGTTCTTTCTTAAATAACCTCTTCCTTTTTCTTTTCTTTTTTGAAAGAAATGAATACTTACGTACTATTTATTTACCAAAAGTGGAAGTAAAGTTTTGTAATGTTACTTACAAAAATGTTTTGTTCTTTAAACTTATCTGACTTCCCATCAGTGAAGGACCAAATTGACCCCGTGCAAGAACAATGTATTTTGATTTCCACAAAAATTTTAAGCAGCACAACAGGGGCAAGTTCAAGCTAAAACCGGTGCGCAACGTTTTGCAACGTTTTGTCGGGGCTGAACGCAGCCCAGGTTTCAACATTGATGATAATGAATGTTTCTTGAGCAGAATCAGCATATTAGACTGATTTCTGAAGGATCATGTGACACTGA
>NW_015757386.1:0-547 GCF_001515625.1 Sinocyclocheilus rhinocerous
TATATATATATATATAATTTATATAAAGAATATTATTTAAATATTAAATATAGTTTTATTATTATAGCCATACTGATATAATTTTGGCCAAATTGCGCAGCCCTACAAACAAGAATAGAATTATTTTTTTTATCACATTTTAAATCTCAACCAATATTTTTATCAGAAAAATCGCAGCCCTACAAAATCTGCCCCATCTACCAGTCCACATCAATTCACTACAGAGAGTCTCTTGGTAATAAACGTAAACTGACAGGAAAAACAAATCCTGCACTTGACTCCAAAAAGGCTGAGGAGTAATATTAATGTTAAATAAAACGTTCCTAAGAACTACTTGAAAGCCATCACAGCGATGACACCGTGAAGCGTTTCTGCAGCAACATCTCTCAACTTGTGCCCTTTATACATTATGAGTAATTATAATTATTCACATCACCACGTTCACTCCGTTCAGCCCGTGCTGTCTTATACCAGAGCAGAAATAAACTCACGGGCCACTTCCGTCACATCTGATTTAATGAGTTCTGAGGACTCGACTGTCTGAAAA
>NW_015757387.1:0-547 GCF_001515625.1 Sinocyclocheilus rhinocerous
CTATTAATAAGCAGCAAATTAGGAGTTTATTAAGGCAAAAGTCTTGGATCTTAAAATAAAGTGTGGACCTTAAAAGAAAATGTGACCATTTAAAAGTGTGACCATTTAATCTTCCAAATGATGGTTGATGTGCTCAGATTATTTTTATTCATTAAACAATGAATAAAACAAGATACAGTTTGTATAATACTGATTATAGGCATCCATACATCCTTATACCTTACCATCCACTTAAGTACTGTACAGGGTCACGGGTGTGCTGGATGATTACTGACATTCCACGGGGTAATATTGTAGTAAAAAGGTTAGGGAAACATTAGTATTATTAGTACACAGTGAGTGCAGTTGGGCACTCCAAAGGCAGCTTTGGCTTGCTTGCGACCCAGGCACACAACACACATCTCGTGGTTGTCTGGGATGCACAGCTTGAAGCTCATCCTGATTCTGCCAGAAAGCTCAAGGGGATGCTTCTTGAAGTAATCCACTTTCTGCAAAGACTCGACAGTGAATGAGAGACATCTATTGGCATCTTAAAGGAGAAAAAATC
>NW_015757388.1:0-547 GCF_001515625.1 Sinocyclocheilus rhinocerous
CTCAGAACGTTCGTCAGCCAATCAGATTCAAGCATTCAACGGCCTGAAGGGAACTGACTTTCTTGAGAAAGGTTTAGATGGCAATGCCATTTTCCTCTTTTACCTCCGTATAAAGTAAGCGCAGCTCTGCTTTGTTTACAGTGGTAGCCAAGGAAACGCCATATCGTGGTCGTTCCATAAGCGCCACCTGCTGTCAGAGAGTGATTTTGCGTTTCAATCACTGATCTATATAATGATTACATTATAGATCAGTGGTCTCAATCAGTCCGTCCTCTGTTTTTGTTTCATGCAGAATATTTTATATAGCATAGATATTTATATTGCTTGTTATAGAGCAAATAACCAATAAGTAAATTTGCTTAAATAAAATAAAATAAATCAGCAACCAGTATCAGTATCTGCCAATTTGCTAGATTACTGAATCTGAATCTGAATCAGCCATGATTGGTGTATCACTAATTAAAATACTAAATAAAAGGCCTCAAATTGGAAGCACAGTCTGGGCTGTCTTTTTCTATCAATTCTTAAATAGGTAGATAGGTAGATC
>NW_015757389.1:0-547 GCF_001515625.1 Sinocyclocheilus rhinocerous
TATATATGATATATGAGGTGTGCATACCTGATAAATACGATGTGTGTAACATATTGTATATGTATTGTTCTAACACAAGGCAAAACCTTGTTATGATGCACAAAAAGTTGAATAGGTTTTGAAGCCGTCTTTTTGACTTGACATGTCTTCTCTCAGAAACCTATGTCACGGTTATCAAGTCATTGCATACCGATGCATATAAAATATAATTAAACTCTTGAATAACATTTATGCTCATGTCGCAATTAATACTCAACACTTTCTGTCTGAGCAAAGCAGCTGCGAGTTTAGCCCTTACATTGCTACATTACCCCTCCTTTTATTCAATCACATTAATACACAAAACATGATGTTTGTCACTTATAAAACATAGTTAGCGCTGTCCCGCGTTTTTGAGCGACTGTAGTCAGGTGGCTCGCGCTGAAATCCAGCGCTGCGCAGCATCATCGCGCCGCGGCCTAGCTGCTCCCTTCCCCGGCAACTTACCGGCCGAATTACCGGGACGATCCAGTTTTAAGATGTCCCGAAGGTGCTGGGTCGCGCCCTC
>NW_015757390.1:0-547 GCF_001515625.1 Sinocyclocheilus rhinocerous
TATCTTCTTTTGTGTTCAACAGATGAAAGAAACTCATACAGGTTTAGAAAAACATGAGGCAAGTAAATGATGACAATATGTGGGCTTGAACTTACTGGGGCACAGGACACAAAACCTTACATTCTCGGTGTCCTTTTTTTTAAAGTTTGCACGTTTTCTTTTCCCCTTATTTGACAGAGCGTGTATGAAGGCATGGATAAGCAGACTCAGAACACGGGGAAGCCAGCGCTTGATGATGGCAGGCACTTGAATGTCATTTTCATGTACGGATGAAGGTCCTGGAGGTGGAGCAGCCTTCATGACTCCATCTCGTCTCCGTCGGGAGGCTCGAAGCTGATCACCTCTTCATACGTGAGCCCTGCGGACACACACTGACTGTTAAAAGTGCTGACAACAAGTGCAACTGTTGCATCGCAGAGAGGTCGGTCAGTAAAATATCATTTGTCTGCGAGATCTAAACAGTGCAGGCTTACGTTTCCACTCTTCGATGTCTAGTTCGCGGCTCTCGAAGCTCTGGTCGTAGGGCTCTGCCTCGGGCTCGTCGTCC
>NW_015757391.1:0-547 GCF_001515625.1 Sinocyclocheilus rhinocerous
GTAGAGATGCATCGGACATAGATGCAACGCCGCAATTGTTGCAAAACTGCAATAAAAAAAATAAATCTGGATTTCACAACTAACCCTATTTATTTTCGTTGTCATAAATAGAATACCATAACCAACCCACGTGGGAATCAGGAGTGGCGTCCATGATGCAAAACAGTAAGTGCAATTCTTATGTGTATTTTCTTATTAATAATGATAGCTGTTTATTCAATGGCTGATTGTTTTATTTTCATCTACGATTAAATTTGAATTGCATTGCATTTCTGACGGGAATTAAATATTTGACAAAACATGCGAACGTTTGAATTATGGTAAAATTGTGAGGCGTTAAAATCCTTACAGAAAATTCCAACACTTTTTTTTATTATTACTTCGTGTCGATATTTAAAAGAAAAGCTATACGGATGCAAACTGCATTTTACATATATGTCAAGCATAAATAAATGAAATGCTGATGGGGGAGGAGATGTTTATTTCTGCTTGAGTTGGTAACAAATGCAGCTCTGGCTGGATTAATGCAGAAAATAGTTGCCAACTT
>NW_015757392.1:0-547 GCF_001515625.1 Sinocyclocheilus rhinocerous
ATTTCACATATTTATTATATTTTGGTTTTCATTATTATAGTTTAAATAAAACGGTGATGAAAACAAGTTATTACAGCGACCGTTTAAATGTTTATATTTCAACAACAAACCGGAGTTGAAACGTAATTATACCATTAAGTTGATATAAAAAAAACTGCCTTTTTTATTTGAGTGTTGATTATTAAATAAATGTGGTTAATTCATTGTTTATTAAATAAACTTTACGTCTGGTTTCGGTTTAAGTTAAACAAAAACTTCAATTTTAATTTTGGTAAAAAACAAACAAACAAAAATACACTTGTAATTTTGGAGTGGCACACAATTCAGTTTTAGGGGCCACTTTCTCTCTATTAATAAGTGTTATTCTCTTCTTCATATATCTGGTGATCAATATGCTGACTGACTGAATATAAAAGTTCTTTATGACAGCTTTCACTACATTTCCTCATCAAGCTGCTTCCATCTGTTACATACTGACAGGTGTAAAAATATCATCCTGTCTTATTGAGATTAGACTTGTGCCGGTATTCGGTAATGCGATATATCA
>NW_015757393.1:0-547 GCF_001515625.1 Sinocyclocheilus rhinocerous
GCACTGAACGCGCTCTCCTCCACATCACGAGTAGACACGCCCCTTCTGAACTATTCTGACATTTTCATTGACATTACATCTGTTAGATCCTGGCGATTAAGCAGATAAGAAGTGTGATCTGTTCTGCTCTGCCTTGAGTTTGATTGACAGCTGTCAGTCACACATGCTGCTGGCCTCCTGAATTCATTTTCAGCACTTGTTGTGTGTGTGTCTTGCACTTTTGACAGTATTGGCTATTCTCTAGAGTTGCTATGGTGATGCTAGTGCGTGTGTGGTTGGTTAGCTAGTCTCAGATGCACATATTAGCTCTCTTACAAAACCTAGATAGAATTTGAAGGCATCAGAGACACAAAGGCTGTTTCAAATGAAATGCTGCGAAATTATGCTGCCTTGTAAGATATCTTGTTTTAGCCATAAGGCAATCCCAGAATGCATTGCCACAAGTGAAAGAACAAATGTAATCCAGTCGAGATGTTGCTAAGCTAACTAATACTCTAATATGCATGGATTCTGCTGTACATAGCATGCATGAGTATTGGTTCAAATA
>NW_015757394.1:0-547 GCF_001515625.1 Sinocyclocheilus rhinocerous
GGAGGCCCACCTCACTCAGTCCCCTGGTTTCTCTCAAGCTGGGTCTCCTCAAGTTGGTCCAAGTCCTGCTGGGGCACCATATACCCTACCACATCCTTCCAAACCAGTTCCGTCTCCACTCTCAGCATCACCCCTGTCCTCCTCCTCTTCACAAGGGCAAAATCAAGCACGGTCACCCATGCTTTCTGCCGCCCTATCGAGCCGGCCCGGATCTAACTGGCATGACGTGTCCCGGGCTCAACAGCTTCAGCAGATAGCATCGAATAGTAAGCATCATTCTAACAACAGTGCAGGTCCCCCACCTGCACAGTCGGGGTTGTCTGGATTGGGCCAGCAGAGTACGTCTTGGGCTGGTCCCTCTCCACCTTACCGACCAGGGGATAAACTGCCTAACTCATCACCTCATCAGCAGCCCTTCAGCCCAGCAGGAAATATTCAGAGCCCCCAGAGTTCTCTAATCTCTAGCATGGCTCCAGCCCCATCCACCGGACCATCACCACCCTACAGGCCAGAAAAGCTAGCCAGCCCAGCAATTGCTCAGCCCCCT
>NW_015757395.1:0-547 GCF_001515625.1 Sinocyclocheilus rhinocerous
TCAGCGACGACTGCAAGATCTTCGCTCTACGAGACTCGAAGCCTTTGCCGTGAACAAGCCTCACAGCGGATCAAGACCCCTTCCTGCTCGGCTGACTTCGCTGCTCTTCAGCCGCCTTCAGCGTCTGCAGCAGCTGCGGTCTTCCCGGTCCCCTGCCGCTATACGGCGATTTCTATAAGAGCAAATTTCTGAGCAAATTTCCGGCATGGTTTCAAATGCTGCGCCGTTACTGTCACTCTGTCCGCTGACGGTCACTGCGAATACGTCTCATGCTTGGGCGCCGCCCACGCTGAAGCTGCACTTACTGAGACGGAATGTCCTCATTGCTAGGATATGAGTCTCACCTCTCTGTGCTCGTGGATAGCTTTCTTTTCAGAAAGTGACTTTGCCCCTCGCGCCCTCCCTCTTTCTTCCTCCCAGGAGCCTGTGCCCAGGAGCAGCGGGGTAGAGGATCTCGGTGATGAGTGAGGCCACGCCGGCTGAGCCCCTGCGTGCCTCACTATCTCCACATAGAGAGGCTTCCCCCGTCCTCTTCTCTCACCCGGAC
>NW_015757396.1:0-547 GCF_001515625.1 Sinocyclocheilus rhinocerous
CAAGCTGGTTGTGAAGGTGTTTGATCTGGTCCCCTCGACCCCAGCCGGAGTCCCCATGGCTGCTGGAGTGGCAGCCTGGCTCCCCTTTGCTCGGGCGGCGGCCATAGGATGGATGCCCGTGGCCAACCTGCCCATGCCCGTCGCACCGACCAATAAGAACAAGCATCAGGACGAGCTTATTATCCTCAACGTCAGTGGCCGACGCTTCCAGACCTGGCGCAACACGCTAGACCGTTACCCTGATACGCTCTTGGGGAGCTCCGAAAAAGAATTCTTCTTCAATGAGGAAACTAGGGAGTATTTCTTTGACCGAGATCCGGATTTGTTCAGAAGTATTCTTAACTTCTACCGCACAGGGAAGCTGCACTACCCACGCTATGAGTGCATCTCTGCTTACGACGAGGAGCTGGCGTTCTTTGGAATCATTCCCGAAATCATCAGCGACTGCTGTTACGAAGAGTACAAGGACCGCAAGAGGGAGAACGTGGAGCGTCTTATGGACGACCTTGAGGACAACAAAGACAGCAAACTCCCCAACATGACTTTC
>NW_015757397.1:0-547 GCF_001515625.1 Sinocyclocheilus rhinocerous
CAGTTGCTCAGCCTGTCTGACTGTCGATCCCTAACAGGTTTAGGCAGGGCTTTTTGATTTTCAGTAATTTTAGCTGACATTAGAGCCCATTTTACAGAGTGCAGTCACCTGTTGTGATACTTGGCAGGCTTGCGATCTACCTCAACAATAAAAGTCTTTGACCATTAACAGTACTCCTGTTTATAATGACTCCCATATGTAAGCTAATAAGATAATTCCTGAGGTTCAGCTGGCACGCTTTCAGCTATTGTGTATTATAGACACAAGATGGGCTTGACTCATGCTAGATAATGGGCTTTGCTAACTCAGTAGTCTAAAACATGGCCAGCAGTGACCTTTCAAGAGCCCTAGACATTTTTGTGTGGGAACCAAAATTCAATTTCATTTTTGCTTTGAAAGTCAAATCAAACCGACACTTCTAGCATTTCAGCCTAGCAGTGTTTAAAATAAATTTTGATTTGACTTGTTGCCTCAAACTTAATGTTATATACCTGTAGGCTATTTTATTAAATCTATCTATCTATATATATATATACAGTATATATAT
>NW_015757398.1:0-547 GCF_001515625.1 Sinocyclocheilus rhinocerous
TACAGTCTTTTACCGTTAAATTCACGGTTATTTTTTACAGTGTACGTCTAAGTGTAACCTGGCCAAGCCTCTCTGCTCAGATTCAGATTTTGTTTTTAACACATAATTACCAGCAGTTTTGTGATTCATGCACTGGCATTGTAAAATAATTTACGGCCATTATATGAACAAAGTTCATTCTTGGACCCATGCAAAACATATGAGACAAATGCAAATGCTTTGCTATTATTACACTTGGCAGACACTTTAATCCAAAGCAAGTTCCTGTGCAATAAAGTTATATTGTACATTTTATTAGTACATGCATTCCCTAGAAATGAAACTCATGACCTAAATGTTAGAAAACATAGAAAACATGACATATTACACCCAAGAACTGCATTACAGTTTGTCACACTGAAAGAATAGAAAAAGATTGTCACTTTGCCTACCTCAGTTCCTCAGATACTTCATTGGTCTAAAAGGGTCTTGTAAGTTTGATTGTGCAAGAAATCAAAGAGAGAACAAGCAGCATAAGAGACTAGAAGCAAGCAAGACAGCCCCAAAA
>NW_015757399.1:0-547 GCF_001515625.1 Sinocyclocheilus rhinocerous
TGATAATGGTGGTACCTCTATATAGGTATTTTTTTCAATAGCTGTTTGTGTCAGCGGTACTGTGAACAGATCGAGTTCAGATTTGATCCATTCTTCTGACATGTTGTGTAATAAAGCCATGATCTAGAATATTGTTTTGACAGATCTCTTCATCTTTGCTGTTGTAATGCGTTTTGCAGTCACTTTTCGCCTACGTTTTACGACTGAGGACTTCTTAGTAGTGCGCCTTCTTTTCTTTGGTGTTTGACCACTCCTCCTGGTTCCCGGTGGTCTAGATATTCTTTTGCAAGACATCACCATTAATCCAGACCCATCTTGAGTATTATTGTTGTTAAAAGAGTGTGTTAATGTATTGCTAAAAACATCACTTAGTGTGTTTTTTGCAGCTGATTTAAGATGCGGTTTTGCAATGTTAAACCCCCACTTTAGTAATGGTATTGCCATTCTAAAGAGACCTCTATATATACCGCCCAGCCCAGCTCCATACATTACACCTCCCCCGGCATAACCCGGGAGACCGTTACCAGCCTGATTTTGGTAATAAGTT
>NW_015757400.1:0-547 GCF_001515625.1 Sinocyclocheilus rhinocerous
TTATGACTTACCTTGAAATTATGGACTGAAAAGTATCCTCTTCCAAGTGAGCGCATTCCTGAAAAATTCGCATGCAACTGTTCACAAAATCTGCCGCCTGTATTTTGAAATACTATACTCCTCCTCCATTCGTAACACAACGTCATTATCATGTGACCATAGATAGCGCTGACATGCGGCCACGTACGTACGATGGCACGTCACATTTATATGCATTATTTATTATTATATTATATTTACGTCACTATTATATGTTTAAGTACTTTTATGCAAATTTTCAAGTCTTCAGCCTTGCCATTGGCCAAAACATTAACGTCTGTACACGAAATTATGGAAGGCGGACGGGGCCAAAAGTCTTTAAAAGGAACGCGTGAAATTTGACCGTGTCAACACGCACAATTTGCCCGCATTAACGCTGCAATTTTGAACGCGTTTCTTTTGTACGTATAGACACGCACATTTTGGCCGTGTTAAGGCGTCAGTTTTTGCCGCGTTTATTTGGTTTATACAGTACATACATAGACTATTTCCTGCTTTTAGCTGCCTT
>NW_015757401.1:0-547 GCF_001515625.1 Sinocyclocheilus rhinocerous
TTTCATCCACCGATGAGAGAGAGGAGGATCTGACGCAGGGACAGAAGACTGTATGGGAGACCACAGGAGCGTAACAGAGGGGCTCTGGTCTGAAAGAGTGAAATCTGAGTGCGTGACAGAGGTCATCAGATGGGTTTGAACTAAGTCATGCTTTTAACGCAAGACAGATCAGCGAGGAAGACCCCAAAACAGAGTAGCTGTCATTTTGTTTATAAATCTATATCTTTTGACATTATAAATGCACAATTATATTAGTTGCATTTAATTATTTTCATTTGTAATTGTTTTTTTACTGCTATCTGCAACCCATCAGTTGACTGCAATAAATCACATGCGGTTTTGAGGGTACAGGATCATATCCGCAGTAAAGCACATCACTCATCGTGATGGCGCTGGTTATGTTGGTATGTCTTGTGCCACCTACATAAACATAATAGTTGGGAAAACATAACCTCAGGTGCTGTCTCCTGAATACTGTAACGTGGCATTACTGATGGGCTGCTCTGTGCTTAAGGAGTGTGAATGGGATATGAATAGTCAGAGGGCA
>NW_015757402.1:0-547 GCF_001515625.1 Sinocyclocheilus rhinocerous
TTTTTTAACTTATGTTAGTTAAGCTAATATAGTTTTTTTGTGATATTGAAATTGTCAATTGTCAAGTCATCAGAATTATGAAATTTCAAATGGTATCAAAACTTTTGACACATAAAATCCTTAAAGCAAAAATAACTATAACGTGATGGTCTGAACAGGCAAATTGCGCACGAAAGTCTGACTTTCTGTGCAGCATAAGCGATATATCTATTAAACAACATATTTTAAATGGACCATGTGTCACTGCGCCCCAAACAACTCAAAATAATAAGTCCATAATGGACTCTACTGTATTGAGCAAGATTGCTTCTCGTTTTCTTCAAAACAGTCACATCGTAATTACGTAAGATTGCACAGGCAGGCCTGAAATGTTAAAGTGCAATGTGAATGCAGGCCAGTGGGGGAGTGGGAACAATTGTGCTTGGGCGCAGTACAAGGCAACCGTGCCTAGTGTGAGAAACACCCAAACTTTCAGTAGCCCAAAGAATTAATAATTCAAAAGAAGAGATGTTGCTTCACTATTGATTCTGGTTTATTCGCCAACCAA
>NW_015757403.1:0-547 GCF_001515625.1 Sinocyclocheilus rhinocerous
TTTTGTAACTGCTACTTTATATCTCAAAATGTGACTTTATGTCTCATAATTACAACTTTGTTTCTTGTAATTGTGACGTTATATCTTCCTATATTTCTATATCTCAACTCTATTTCTCACAATTCCAACTAGATATGTGACTTTATTTATCACAAAGGTGAAGATTTCTCACCATAGAACAGTACAATTATTACTTTAAACCTCACAATGTGCCTTTAAATCTCACAAAGTGACTTTTTTCTTGTAATTGCAACCTTGTTTTAAAATCTGAGATTATGTCTTGCAATTACGACTGTTTCTTATATAGCTCTCTGTATCTCAACTCTATTTATATTTCTCACAATTCTAACTCTATATCTCACAATGTGACTTTATATGTAGCAACTGTGATTGCAACAGTTACGACTTTGCTTCTGTTAATAGTGACTTTATATTTCTCACACTGTAACTTCTCAGTTGCAATTGCACAGAATTCTTGCAGTAGTGATTTTATACCTTACAATGTGACTTTAAATCTTGCAAATTTACTTTTTTTCTTGTAATTGCA
>NW_015757404.1:0-547 GCF_001515625.1 Sinocyclocheilus rhinocerous
TTATTTATTTTTATTTTTATTTTTTGATTAACCTAACCTTAGAATGTCAAGGTGATGTTGTCTTTAGTTTGTCATTTCTAAGCACTTATTCGATTTGAATACGAACCTGACATGGAAATCAGGTCTGGAGTAAACCTTTCTATCCTTAGATGGCTCAGTGGATACACAGGTCTATTGTCAGTCCTACCTTACGGGTTCATGTCCTTCAACTGACTTTCTATTATCCTGTTTGCAAAAAAAAAAAAAAAATAACATTGGAGGACATTGAGTCATTTGCTTTTGGAAATGATCTGTATCGCCTTTAAAGTAATACAGGATTTAACGCTCCTTGCAAGCTTAGAATCAATGAGAACATTGGGTACCATTGTAAACATGTACAAAATGGGAGACAAAATACAAAATCTGGGTGGTTTTGCTACTGGTTTCGTTTGCAGGTGCAAGATGATTTTTTAATACAGTCTTTATATGCTCTTCCAGACATATACTCTTGTCAGGTAGACATCTGTTCAAACAGGGAGTGTTAATGAACACTCTTTGAATGTCTTGA
>NW_015757405.1:0-547 GCF_001515625.1 Sinocyclocheilus rhinocerous
AGAGATGAGAGGAAGAGGTGACTGTCTAAAGAGAGTCTCTGTCAGTGTGATTGTATTCTCTCTGTGTGCAGTGCTTTCATGTAATGATTTTAGCTTTAAACTGACTTTTAGTGATCGATTTGTCCTGTGGATCAGAACAGCCCAGCTTTAGGCTCTTTGTGTGGGCCTGCTGGGCAAAGATGTCAGTTTACACATTTACCACCCTGAACTGTGTGTACTTATGTCGTTTTAATTTTGTGTGTACCGCTTAAATTGTTTGTTATTCACACCATCTTAGAGGCTGAGATTTACTGTCTCTCTTAAAATAGCAAAGATAATTCCTTTCTCAAAGTGTTATATTTTTATAATAAAGTAAACTCGAATATGCATCACACTGCAGTACTTTTGTTCAATTCTCCCATTCGTAGATAATGACCATGTGACCTCAGTAATTCTTCAAACAGGCTGTTGGTCATGGTCACATTCTTCTCAAGTGGATTGTGTTTGGGTTGTGTCAGATCTAAGTTCTGTAATATTGTTTTTTCCCCCGGGGTGATTGAATTCACTC
>NW_015757406.1:0-548 GCF_001515625.1 Sinocyclocheilus rhinocerous
AAAAAAAAAAAAATGTATTATTGAAAAAATGTCTATACACACTCTTCTAGAATATAAGTCATTATGTACCTTAACAAAGATGTGAGTCAAATATAATGTGCTTGTTGTGCAATGTGCGACCACCATTGAATCTGGCAATCAACGTTAATTTCTCTTAATATTCAATGTTTATGAATTATTGAGTACATGTCACAAATAATGATGACTGAAATGAAATGTCAATCATCAATCTGCCAGTAGCCAATGAAAATTTGAGGTGGCACCAGGGGTGGCCAATTAGATGTCAGGGGTGTCAAGTACCACCCTGGAGACCCCTCTGACTTAGATTTTTAAAAATCTAAAATATGGTCTTGCAGAATAAGACATTATTATGTGTTTTTTTGCATTTAACTAAGTGCTAGTACTTACTAATGTGTTAATCAGAGATTCTTCTTAGTTAATAGAGGTTACTGGAATGTTAATTTGGCTTTACTCATTTGTTCATGTGTAGTTCATCATTAGGTTAATGGCCTATTGCCAGTGAACAAGGCTCTGGTTCAGGACAGCTG
>NW_015757407.1:0-547 GCF_001515625.1 Sinocyclocheilus rhinocerous
GTAGTTTATTGAGATAAAAATGGGTTGTTAATAGCAAGAATTGGACCTTAAAGTGTGACATTTTTTAATTGATATGTTTATTAAGCAAAGATGCATTGAATCGATTAAAAGTGACAGTAAATATTTTTGGAATGTTACAAAAAAGTCTTATTTCAAATAAATGCTTTTCTTTTAAACTTTCTATTAATCAAAGAAAAAAAAAATGTCACAAACACTTTCCACACAAACATTATCGTTAATATTAATATTAAAAATAGTAAGCAGTTTTCAGCTGCTAAACTGGACGCTTCAACTTTTTTTTCTATAGTGAGAATAATAATGAATGTTTCTTGTGCATGTTTGAGAATGTTTGTGCATGTTTGAGAATGTTTGTGCATGTTTGATAATGTATATACATAGACAGATGTTACCACATGGAACACATTTACCTGGAAAGAAAAACTGATGTGAAAGAAAAAGCTGTGATCTTTAAATAAATAAATAAATAAATAAATAAATAATTTTTTTTAAATGCTTTGTTATTATAAAACAGCTAAAGTAAACACCA
>NW_015757408.1:0-548 GCF_001515625.1 Sinocyclocheilus rhinocerous
AAAAAATAAAAGTAATAGTCCTAAAATTTTCCTTATGCAAAATACAGTTTAACAGTTAGAGGATATTTAATATTACAGTACCACGATTGATTATTATAACTATTATTTGTTATTTTTGCAATGTTTCCCCCATGTTTTGTTTATGGTGTTAGAGGAAAGCTAAAGGCAACAACAGTAGAGACCTGCAATGTATTCAGTGTGAATTCTAAATGGCCATAACTATCTTCACTCCCAACTAAAAAATTGCCTTTTACTCTGCAGTTCATTCATATTCTTTGATGAAGCAAGATGATGGTCCTGGGTTTAGAGAATGGATCATATGATGACCATTGCCTTCCATTTGTAACGTTGTGATAGGGATTCTCATGGGATATTATCAGCTGGTTAAATGGAGACCATCTATCATGTAGCCAATGCAAGAGATATCCCATAATGGTCGAGATGATCTTTGTCTGAGCCTGCCAGCTGCATTTTACCACACTGAGCAAAGAAAAGGAAAAGTCGCTCTGTTTTGTTCCATTTAATTGCTCCATTGTTTGAGTTTTATG
>NW_015757409.1:0-548 GCF_001515625.1 Sinocyclocheilus rhinocerous
TCAAAATCAAAGAAAATACAAATATTTATGTATAGATTTTGAGTTGAAATATGAGTAGCATGTGGAATTGAATTGCAATAAATGCTTATGTAGTTGTAAGAAATAAACTAAACTAAAACGAACTAAAGTCTACTGATGGCACGAAAAAATTCTTGAGTGTGTTTACTAACACGAGATCTCACCTTCGCTTCAATGTCCTCTGTTTTCCTGTGTATCGCTCATTTATTTTCTCCCATCAGTCAAAATGATAAAGACTCTGGCAAAGTGAATTTCAACACATGCCTTTCTAATCAGTGCTGACAGATAAACTGGAGCATAACGAATGAGGCACAGCTCCGATATTGATTGGTTGTTTTTAAGTCTGAAAGACATCAACTCTCGAGCGCTGTAGATCAGTGCTTCTCTGCTGGTGGGCCGTGACCTAAAAATAGCTTGCAAGTCTGTTCTAAAAGGACAGAGAGCATGAAAATTCATGAGATTATTATAATTATCTTAAAAAGTAAATTACTGTACACTTCTGTTGTTGTTTATGCTTTTACAAAATTCAA
>NW_015757410.1:0-548 GCF_001515625.1 Sinocyclocheilus rhinocerous
AAAAAATTTAGATTATTACTGTCTGTGTTGCTATTGTAGTCATTAGGGTTGGGTACCGGTACCCGGCATGTATGTATCATATGAATCATAACAGATTTCAGTGCCTCATTTCAGTGCCACTTAAATGCCTGAGCTGTCAATTGAAATTTTTGCCCCTGGTGCTCCGAAAGGGACATAGCATCACCAAATGTGATCGCTAGTTAAATTATTCTGCGTTCATGTGGTGTCAGAATAATCAGAAAACTATCCGAGGAGTGCGTGAATGCAGCAGTTGTAATTGCTCTGCTGGCAGCAGGTAGCCTACATTAAATGTGCTTAAATTAATAACTTTCAATGAGAAGCGTTTCTAAACCTGTTGTCCAACTAAAGAGAACCATATATTGTCACAGTCGCGTCACACTGTCACAGTGTTTATTGTCTTCATGTTTCATCATTCAAAGCATTTCTATATATTTTTTAAATTTAGTTACAGCAATAGGTAGATACCTTTGCCCATATTAGGAATTTCCTGGAGCGTCATGAGTTCTATTACTTCTGTGATGCATATG
>NW_015757411.1:0-548 GCF_001515625.1 Sinocyclocheilus rhinocerous
AAAAAACCACCAGATTTCATTAAAACCTCTTTTAATAAACGTAACTCATGCCTGCTGACGGTTTATGTATTATTGCTGAAACAGTTAAGTGTGTGTGAATCAGAATGCCTGGATGATGTTAAACGCTGAAAGGAAATTGCCTGTGATGTATTTATGTCTGTAAATATCACTTGATAATATGACTGTAAGGTGTGTTTGACCACAGAAGACATTAGCACACGCTTCAGGGCTTCTGCATCGGTTCAGAACTTAGAAATCTCACAAATTAAATCAGAGCAGAAAGACTATTTATAAAGTCCTGGCATTAAATGTTGAATGCAATGCAAAAAATTTACATCTTCAGTTGTTTCCAATCTAAACTTTCTTAAATCAAGATGCATTTACTGGAGATGCAAAGTCTTGTTTTCTGAGAAACTGAACAGAACGAAGCAAGTTTATGATTAAAACGAACTAATATCTGTCAGTGGGGAATAAAAACTGGTTTTCCCTTTGAATGAAGTTGATTTTTCCACTGACAGATATTTGTTCTTGTTTTAATCATAAACTCA
>NW_015757412.1:0-547 GCF_001515625.1 Sinocyclocheilus rhinocerous
AGATAAACATCAAATTATCATTTTTGGGTGAACTATCCCTTTAATCTCTACTGAGTTTGTCCTCATGCACTACCTCCTACTGTACTGGAGAGGGCGCTATTGTATATGTGAAAATACCATCCTCATAGCAGTCTGCATTATGTATTTGCACATGAATTTATAATCTTTCATCTATTGCAAATATTTAGCATTTTTACTTAATTTATACAAGATTTTAACAGCCAACTTTGTAATTTCTGGTGACGTGTACAAGAAGCAGTATTTCTGCTTTCTGACAAGTACATAATAAAGTAAGTTGAAGTGCATAATTGCTTCACACATCAACATCTTTTGACATTTTAGGTGCAGTGTGCCAAGGGGGACAACCAGCAATAGATGAAGCACACTAGCGTACATTATTACATTAAACATAGTTAAATATTTAGCCTTAAGGCATTTTCTCAGGAAAGCGTGTGTGTGTGTTTCATCAGAACTGCTGTCTATTGAGTGTGTTGTGCTGCTCGTGGATGAGCTGAAGGTCTTGTGAGTCAACAGGTGTGTGATTAGA
>NW_015757413.1:0-548 GCF_001515625.1 Sinocyclocheilus rhinocerous
AAAGCTTTACCAGCCCCAAATTTTTGACTGGTAGCGTACTTACCAAATAAAAATGTTTCAAAAATATCCTTTAGCCTTTGTCATCTTGATGCTACATGGGCAGCGCTCAACTTGTGGCAACACTGCTTCAGCAGACTTAAAGTTTACTTGCAGAGTTCCAGCTTGTGTTCTATTCCTCATTCTCCTTTCTAGTCATCTCCTGTTTCTCCTGTCTTTCTTGTCAAATAAAAGTCTAAAACATTTCCTTGGACACTATTTGAATATTTACAATATTACATTGCACCAACAAAAATGCTACCGAATCAGGTGATGGTGCCACCAGTTTTCTTGTTAGTCTGGAGCCCTGCTTTGTATCAGTTTTTTACTACTAGTGTGTTTAGTCTGGTGGCAAACATTTTGACTTTTGTTGATGAAATTCCCACATGCTTTCATCAGTTTTTTCCAAATGTAATGTTTGTTTGTTTCTCTTGCAGTGGTGTAAGTTCGATGATGACGTCGTTTCACGGTGCACTAAAGAAGAGGCCATTGAACACAATTACGGTGGTCAT
>NW_015757414.1:0-548 GCF_001515625.1 Sinocyclocheilus rhinocerous
AAATAGTCCTACTAAAGAATTAAAAGAGCAGTTGATGCACATTTGCAAAATACTATGATTATATGGTTAGATAATAATTCTTTAGACACAGACAGATGGTAAGTTGGGGCTATAACTATAAAAAGACTACCTAAATATTTCATGCCACAGGCTATGTTTGAGTGGTTAGACTTGGGAAGAAATAACAGGAAGGGAGGACAATCCCTTGTTGACACCTGCAGTCTCATGTGCACTGATTACAAGTATTGGTTCTGGCAGCTTAGCTTGGCTTTAGTGTCATCTGCGCATCCACATCTACACAATTAGCCTTATTGAAACATTCCTCTCATTTATTGACATTTTATGCAATTATTAAGCAAGAAAATGTATGCTGAGCTGATGGCATAAAATTCACATTAAGTCGATAATATATGTTAACAAAATCATCACAATTATCACAGCATGTTCCTTAACAGGAGTGACGCAAAGAGACTCCAGCGGCAAGCGGTTCTGTCGATTTGTGCTGCTACCCTGTCAGATTTTGCTACCTCCCATTAAAACAGTAGGTA
>NW_015757415.1:0-548 GCF_001515625.1 Sinocyclocheilus rhinocerous
AAAACCGAAGTTATATGCATCTTAATGGCAGCACAAGTTGGCCTGGATTCGTATTTAAAATGACACGCAGCTGCCGCACGTCTGTTTTCAAAATATTAATAGACACGGCCTCCACCTCCAAATACTGTTAGTTGACAGGACCAAAAGTTGCTCGTTTGGCAGTTCCCGGTCGAAGAGCTCCCTTCCAGCTCGGCTTACTGACCGAGTTTCAGTCACAAATATTGCAAGTCAGACGCCTGTCAAATACGCGAACAAATAGCAGGCGAGCTAAAGTAAAGCTGGCGGCTAATTAGCAGCTCACTCTCGCTACCTGTTTGACAAACACCGTATTGGCGGCTAGCTGCTTGCTAACTAAACTTGTTCTTCTGTGACAGTGGAGCTTGCAGTGTCCCCATCTGCCCCCGAACGACGGCGGCAGCGGCAGCAGCATACCACTTGAGGCCTGAACGTCCGTCCTTCCGCTCTGCTCAGAACTTAACAGTTAAGCACCACACAACTAATACTTAAAGTCGTCCATTTTTCGCGGGCCCTGACTTCAACTTCGCGAG
>NW_015757416.1:0-548 GCF_001515625.1 Sinocyclocheilus rhinocerous
AACACTTCACTAAAGTCATATTTAAAATGTTTAAACATTTTTTTTAAATCTTTATATAAAAAAATAAGGGGCAAATGTAGCACATAAACTGTTTAACAAAAGAAGTTTATTAGAAACAATAGAAATATTGTTTAAAATTTAGACAGTATAATGTGATCTATACAATAAAGTCGGCATAAAACAGAAATTGTGAAACTGCTTCTCCAATAGGAGAAAAACGTAGGGCAAGACTTGATTGTGTTCATTAGAGTTGATTAGATTGTTATTGCTGTTTCATGTGAGTGACAAATAATATGTATATAATAATACATTTCAAGTTTAATAAATGATTGCATTATAAATGAATGAATGAAATTAACAATGAACAACAACAGTATGTTTATAAATGTATTTCTGAATTTACATAATAATAAATTGTTAAAGTATTGTGCTACCCAAATACTATTTAGCCACTTTCTGGTTGTCAAACATTAGTGGAGCATATCTGTATTAATATTGATGCTCTACATCTGAGATTACTCTACTAGGACATCTACTGTATGTGAACA
>NW_015757417.1:0-548 GCF_001515625.1 Sinocyclocheilus rhinocerous
GCTTCAGCTCTTCTCTGTGTCGGCTGCAAAGTGGGGTCGGAGGAACCGTGTCTGCTGACAACCCGGTCAGCCGACCCCCACTCTCCTCGATCCCCTGGCAGTAGCTCTCCACGATGTTGGCCACGATGCGGTTGGGTCTGTAGCTCTGGCCTGGAAAGACTTTCCGGCACTGAGGACAGGAGCCAGACCCACCCTGGCCTTTTCCACGAGGGCCGCTCCAGTAACTCGTAATGCAGGCCTCGCAGAAAGTGTGGTCGCAGGGCAAGGAAACCGGGCGCTTGAACAGGTCCAGGCAGATGGAGCAGGTGAGATCCCTGCTTAGGCGCTGCGCAGAGTTCTTGGACACTCGAGGACTGATTTCAGCCCTCAGTTTTTGCTTGTCCATTTTGTCCTGTGGGGGAAGATTGTTGGACATCTAGTGCGATCTTCTGTATGATGTTCTTCTCTTCGTCTCTTCTCTCCCTGCTCTCTCAGAGTTCTGGCCCTGTCTTTCCTGTTGACTGTGAGAAAGGATAGGGGGAGCTGAGGGGGCGGCTCTTGTCTCAGGC
>NW_015757418.1:0-548 GCF_001515625.1 Sinocyclocheilus rhinocerous
AATACGTTAATAATTGAATGAATAAATAAATAAAAATATTGTAGTATTTTTAAATCAATACAAAAAGGCAGCACAGTAAAGCTACCATTATGTAAAAATGCTATATTTATTTGCATATATAATTTAGAAAACATAATAAATTATCATGAAAATACAGTAACAACTGAATAACTAAATTTAAAAAAAATTGCGTAATGTTTTTAAATCAGCACAAAAAAGGCAATAACGGTAATAACTGAATGACCGATTAAATTTAAAATAAAATGTAAAATACGGTAATATTTTTTTAAAATCAGCACAGGAAAGGCAGAACAACAATTACTGCCATTATGTATAAATACTATATTTATCAGTAGATATAATTTAGAAAACATGATTAATCATCATGAATTACTGTAATTATTTCATGTAATACTGTAAAAATACTGTAATTAGTTATTGAATAACTAAGTTTTTAAAAAAATACCGTTTTTTTTTTAATAATCCGCACAAAAAAGGTAGTCACAGTGCAAATCAATCAATAGTGATGATTTTGATTTTGGGGTGAA
>NW_015757419.1:0-547 GCF_001515625.1 Sinocyclocheilus rhinocerous
TCTAAAGTGTTTTTGAAAAATCACATACCCTGCCTTTAACTTTTAATGCTTTACAGATGTGCTTTCTGAGTATCCCTGAAGGCTACTTGATTTTAGATTAGTTGTTGTTGTTGTTGTTGTGTGTGTGTGAGTGTACACGATTTGCAAAACCAGAAAGGCATGTTTTAGAACAGCACTGTTTCTTGTGCTCCAAACACGTCTGCTGTGGCAGATGGGAATGTGTAAATAGGTATTTGGAATTAATAGAGGTTTTGGATCTGTTTACTGTTGTTGCTGCGGTTTTATTTTAACTAGTTGTTTTGTTTGAAGTCAACATTATGCCAATAAGCCAATTCTCTCCTGGTGAATACAAACAGATTACATAAGAGCTGATTCTGTTGCACTGTGAAGTGTTGGGTGAGAATGAAGCGAGTTTAATGGTGTCTGACTTCTAGTTTTCCTCATGCTACAGTGTATTGATGTTTTTAGCCATTTCAATTAAATGTATTTAGTGAAAACAACAATATTTGTACTGCAAATCTTAGTTAAGTCCACTTTAGACTTCATT
>NW_015757420.1:0-548 GCF_001515625.1 Sinocyclocheilus rhinocerous
GTGTTCAACAGAAGAAAGAAACCCATACAGGTTTGGAACAAGTGGAGGGTGGGTAAATAACGACAGATTTAATTTTTAGGCGAACTATCCCTTTAAGGGGTTAAATAGAATGACTCAGGCAACAAATAAACGTGATTTTTAAAATAAAGCCAAATATTCTTGATTTACTTGTCAAGTAATTTCGTGAATTGTGATATTCCAAGCTCAAATTATGTTTAATAAACTTACGATAAACCAGATAAAACGATTAGAACATTATGGCTGTGTCTCAAAACCTAGTGAGCGTCCTACCTAGACAGCGTTTTCTTCCATAACTCTTCACTGCGCTCTAGGTTGAAACCATAGGTTGAAACACGGCCCATTTGTGACGTACGCTGTCAATCAAAACTCCTCCCACTCGTCCAGCCAATCAGAGCGGCGCTTGTCCATGTGAGCGCTGACGTCAGAGCGCTCGTCCTGCTAGGTTTCCAGCGCAATGGCGGCGACGCGGCTGTTTCTGAGAGCTTCACCCGTTAAGTCTTCGTTAACCGGGTTAACCGGTGGCGTGC
>NW_015757421.1:0-548 GCF_001515625.1 Sinocyclocheilus rhinocerous
TTTTTTAAAAAAAAAAAAAAAAAAAAAAACCTTTAGGAGTGCACTAGCATATGTATTGACTTTTAGGAGTATATATATATACATAATCAACATCTTTAAAGAAATAGTTTTATATTTCTCGTTTTTGATTGTTATATTTGGTAAGTTGCCATTCACAAGGCTTCTTGTGAAATTCTTTTCCTCACTGTACTCTTGTACCGTCATATTTTTTCTCCCATTTTCATATACTTTTTTCAAATGAAAGCATGTAATGTGACTGGTTAGTTTGGTTCATGGCTTATAACTCTTTAGGAAAATACTTAAAAAAAAAAATATCCCTGTGAAAACAATGAATGTCAAAAACACTTAGGGGAACGAGTGGGCGAGCGCTCTTGCACTCCATACCGCTTGCCACCACCCACTGACTGTTTCAACTGGAAATATGTCAACATAGGGAAGAAAACTGTTTGTCAAAATCGGTCACTGAGTCTTATTAAATAGTGATATTTATTTACATTTTAGTACCAAGATAAGTTCCCTCGTGAATTTTCCTGCAGGTCTTTAATTTA
>NW_015757422.1:0-548 GCF_001515625.1 Sinocyclocheilus rhinocerous
CGATATCAAACAGATTTCCTGTTGACGGAGCGTGACTCCGCTCTGATGATTTCCACTGAACTCACACGAGTTCATTAATGACTTCAATAAACATCTCAGCTTAACGGTTACTTTCACAAAAAAAACGTATTACTTTTTATTTACAGTTCAACGCCATATATTCGAACACGTATATCATAGGAAACATACCCAGATTAAAGGATTGATCGCGTAGAAATCAGGCAGTTGATCACAGCTGACCCCGGCGCGTGTGTAACAGTAAATCGTTCCGAAAGGAAACCTAACTGACGCTGTTATCAGTTCCACGAACATTTACTAGCAGGTGTCTTTTGCTTGGCGGAACTGCTTAGATTGTAATCTAATACAGTTAAATGTTGTTTAAAGTGTCTACATTAAAACCCCTTTATATGTTAATTTAAAAGAATTACATGAGATGTAGTCCCACTCCATCACAGAGGAGGGCAACGCGCTGTCCGTAACGAAGCGGTTGCCAGATACTCTATCAAATAGCTTCACTAAGTTTTAACGTTGTCTCTTTAAATTATATA
>NW_015757423.1:0-548 GCF_001515625.1 Sinocyclocheilus rhinocerous
TCATGACGTTCCAAATTCATAAGATTTCCATTCATCTTTGAAACAGAAATGAAGATCAAGCAAGTTCCATATTTGATGAGCTCTTTGATGTACGTCACTCAATGTTTATATATATATGAATAAAAGACTAAATGAAATCTGTTCATCATATAAAGTGCTCAAACAAACAGCTTGATTAATATAGATTAGGTTTACTTTTTATGAACTTTTTGAAGAGTCAAAGTGTTGGGTAAATCGACTTTAAATTGAGGGACATAAATCTCTCATATTCCATTAAAAATATCTTCATTCTTGTTTTGAACATGAACCAAAGTCTTATGGATTTGGAACGACATGAACAACATTTTGGGTGGACTATCTCTTTAACACATTTTTAAGATATATAAAGCCATTCCGCAGAATTGACTTCTTCATTGCCTCCATCCCTTCTCCAGATTGTAATCAGCTCTTAATCTTTCATCTTGTGAATTTAATCTGGCTCTTTTTTTGCTGATTGCTGACCCATGATAATCTTCTCCAGCAGTCCTTATTCATTTAAGCTCCTACAT
>NW_015757424.1:0-548 GCF_001515625.1 Sinocyclocheilus rhinocerous
ACAAAGAAGGTACATTTCTAAACTAGATTTTAACTATATTAGAACTACACTTCCAAAAGATTTTTCCTTTTCTTTATCGGAAACACTTTTACAGTGTGTCTCATTGACCCTCGAAATAAAAGTTATTTAATTTGTGCTGTTATGGTCAGTCTGCTGTTGATCTTCAGAACTGTGTTAAATGTTTCTCTAACAGCTCACCACCCATTTGAGCTGTGACTCAGTTGTGACCTCCAGCAGAAACTCTGTCATCTCAGCAAGATGAGCTTGAGGTATGACAATGAAGAATCACTCACACACACATGCACACAGTACTTTTTGGATCACCCAGCCACTTTTTGTAGCATAAGCCTTTGTTATGTGCTCCAATTCTGTTGTGTAGGTGGCTTGCTTTTTTTATTGCTTAGTTCTTTTTTTTCCTCATCTTCTATAAAGCAATTTGTCAAGAGCATGTGATAGAACTGTTTATGAATAGCAGATCAAGTTAGTGTAATCAAACTTGCGGTTGCAACTCATCCATTTGTATTCATACGGTGGCTTATCTGTCGTTC
>NW_015757425.1:0-548 GCF_001515625.1 Sinocyclocheilus rhinocerous
AAAACCTGGATATTTTAGGCAATATAGAAATCCTGGCCAGGACGTATCTGGGAAAAATAACACGTATGGTCACCCTATTCGGTATAATTACCTCCCAGAACTGTCTCACATGACTGCATTTCCAAAGAGCAGGCTTCTGTCTCGAAGTGCAAGATGACATGACCATGTTTATTGCATTTAGTCTGTGCACTATGAGACACAAGTAATTAATTATAGACGAAAAAGGCCCACAGTGGCTTCTCCTATTTTCCTTTTTGATATTTAGCACCAGTTTATGAGGAAGTGATGCGTTTGTTCTCTTAGACTCACTGGATGGAAACAGTGCTTTATTTGCAAATGTTTTATATGATATTCCAGTTTTACGCATTAAATTTCATTCACAACTTTGGATGGAAACATAGCTAATGTGTACTCTGAAAAGCGCTATTCAAATAAATTTGACTTGACTTATTAGCTGTTTCCATCACCCCGTTGTATGCACATTTTGAAGTATCGCATCAGAAAGGAGTGATGGAAACACCTAATTAAAAAAAAAAAAAAATCCTTAA
>NW_015757426.1:0-548 GCF_001515625.1 Sinocyclocheilus rhinocerous
CATTCACTGCAGAGCATCCATTGGTGAACAAGTGATGTAAAGCTACATTTCTGCCAATCTGTTCTCATTAAGAAACAAACTCATCTACATCTTAGATGACCTGAGGGTGAGTACATTTTCTTTTTTGGGTGAACAGTTTCTTTAAAGTATAACAGCAGAACTACCCTCACGTACACACAATCATGTTTTACTATAACCTTCACTAAAAGCTTGGAAACAAAGGTTTTTTGTTGTTTTTTGATGGATATCAGATTGAGATTAGCCATTCATGCTTTTTAGCACAGCCACAAAGGCCTGCTTGTAACCTTTCAGGATTGACTTTAGGTGGGAAACAACATGTACATCAATATACTAGTGAGATCCAGTATAGTTACCACTCTGATATTTAATGCAATACGTGTGCGGTAATTGAGATTTGTTGGTTCCTCCATTTGTGATGGCAGTTTTCTAGCAGTTATGAATGAAAGACTCAGTGTGTCTTGCCTCGCTGGTGCTCTTTTGAACAGATTTTATCAGTGCGCACTGGCACCCAAGTCTGGGCTTTATTG
>NW_015757427.1:0-548 GCF_001515625.1 Sinocyclocheilus rhinocerous
GGGCATAGTGACAGGCCTGAGAGCGGATGAAATCTCCTGAGCCGGGCTGGTCCAGAGCTCCAGGCACCAAACCCGAACCGGCAGAAAAACAGCGTATTTATAGAGTAGAAAGGGCCATCACTGCCCAGGCCCCCATGGCTTTATTTGGCAAGGCCTGTACGCTCTCTCCTTCCCTCTCTCTCTACTCCCCCCTCCGCTTGCATTCAGTCTGGAGTGGCAACAGCAGCAGTAGCAGTGATAAAAGCTGTCTGACGCATATAAACACACACACAAGCGCAGTGACTGCAGCTCAGCACTGCAGTATGTGCACAGAGCTCCTGCTGTCCAGCTGGGTATTGCTTCTCCAAATCAATGAGTGACCTCATGGGAAATGAGAGGGAGGGACACAGGAGAGGAAGGACATGAAGGTAGTGTGTGAAGATAATGTTGTCTAATACAGAAATAAAAAAGTGAAAAACTTTGAATAAGTATAAAGATTGCTGATATAAAGGGACACTTAAATATAATCATATATAATGAATTCAATGGCAAATCCCTGTATAGAGATG
>NW_015757428.1:0-547 GCF_001515625.1 Sinocyclocheilus rhinocerous
TTGCTACAAATATACCCCAGCGACTTAAGACTGGTTTTGTGGTCATATTTCTATTTCATCTGGAAAAGCTCATCTTTATGACACCTTTTCTACTTCAAGTCTAAGCGGCAGACTGTTCAACCAGGGAGCTACTTGACATTCACAGAAACATTCTAGACTGAAATTCTGCATGTAAATGGCCAAAAGGAATATAGCTGTTTGCAAGTGTGACAGAGTTTAAGATGTTAGAGGTTTGATTTCTAAACAGATTCCAAACTGAATTTAGTTAAGGAGAGAAAAGTGAGAAAAGAAACATTCTGTAATCATTATGTGTGTCACTCTAGATTTCATGATCATATTGTTTAAAGAATCATAATATTTAGAGATTCTCCCTTTTATTTCACACTGTCATTTTAAATTGGCATGTATGTACATTCAGAGATTTACAGCTTATAAAAAAACAGCATCAGTAAAATGTCTGTCACTGTCACGTTTACAGAACCATCAAAATCAAATCCTTAAGAGAAAAAAAAACAACCAACAACCTTTTTAAGAATATTCCGTGAGT
>NW_015757429.1:0-547 GCF_001515625.1 Sinocyclocheilus rhinocerous
AAAAATTTACCCTTATGACTGGTTTTGTGGTCCAGGCTCACATATGGCTTTGGCTGTTGCAGTAATTCCAGTGAAACCAAATCTCACCACCACAGTCAGCAGATAATATGGATGTAGCTTTGTGCACAGGGCTGTCGTCAAGCTGGTGTAGAAAAACACCAACAAAGTGTTGCAACAAAATCCAAAGCACACAATTCCCTTGATTTCATCATTTTATGTGTAGCATTAAGAATTGTCCTCATGGAAATCACTGGAAGCTGTTAATTAGAAGTCGTCCACATGCTTTCGGCCATTTAGTGTATTTTCAACACCATTTGGGATACATCTGTCTCACTTTGGCATATCATATGAGATGGACAGTGTGCAAATTGGGATTCAATCCATATGTTTGCAGCCACAGCATCTCTGAAAACAATGCTTACACGAGTCTGTTTCAAGCTGTTTTCCAGTCACACAGTGAGAATATATTCATGTTCTGCAGGTGCATCTGAGTGTTACTCTGCCTTGTTTTTCTTGTTGCATCTCACAAGTGCTGGACTGAATTTCT
>NW_015757430.1:0-548 GCF_001515625.1 Sinocyclocheilus rhinocerous
TAAATGTGTTCCAAGGGCAGGAAAATGTGAACGCTTCCTGATGTGAAGAGCATTTGTGGACACGCAATGGCTTTCCCAACTGCTGTTTCCATCTATTTGCGATGTACTGTAGACAGTGATTCGCCAGGACAGCTACATGTGGAATGCCTCTCTGGGGTAGCAGAAAAAACTCTTAGCTGCATTATACAACAGTCCCATGTGGGCAATCAGAGCTCTGACTGTGGATTATGGTCTCAATAAAAAAGTGATCTTTGGTACGGTGTCTGTAGGAGTTTTTCACACTGCTAAAATTCAATAAAATTCAGTGCAGCAGGTGATGTGTAAGTCTGGGAATAAGGAATAGAGAGGGTAATATTCCCATTGGTGGGTACAGACCAGACTTGATCTAATAATTTACAGTAGGTTTCCTGAAGTCCAGATGAACACTGTTGTAAAGTTCAGGGAATGCATCCCAAATTATGAACTGAACTAAGGTCATTCAGCGGAACACTAAGTAATTTCTTTCAGTACAGAAAGACATCCAAGTTCACTTCCGAAGTCTGTGGTCA
>NW_015757431.1:0-548 GCF_001515625.1 Sinocyclocheilus rhinocerous
ACTCATACAGGTTTGGAACACTGGTATGTTGAAGATCCTATCTATGAAAATACTTAGGGCCAGATTTACTAAAGAGGGCAAATTAGTGTGAGATTGCAATCCCATAAAAGCGCAGATGGGAGTGGAAGGTTTTGCAGTTGATCTGAAACGGAAACTCCTACAAATGCATATGCAATAAACTCAGCCGCAAAAATAACTCTGTCCATGCCAGAGTTCCAAAAGCACCAACACAACCTTTGTTGACATCAGCTAAAGAGGAAAGATGCTTCAGAGGCAGAGCAAGATTATAAACAATAACAATTTGGAATAACATACACTGATGAATCATCCTGAATATAATCTGGAATGAAAGGTCAATTTAGATTTCATGTTGAGTTTAACAAACAAGAATCAACCTTGTTTTTCATGCAAAATGACAAAGCTTACCTCTCCCATAGAAATATTTGTGGTAATAATACGCTCCCAGGTCGATGTGCTCGATGATGTACCGCTTGACCTTTTCTCGGTGGATTGGCTGGCTTTCTCGTGGCACCTCCAGTACAGACACG
>NW_015757432.1:0-547 GCF_001515625.1 Sinocyclocheilus rhinocerous
TCCTGAACACAATGGAGGCCTCCTCAGACCACTGCCTGGGTTTCACGCCTGGAAAGATCAGAAACACCTTCAGATCTACAATAAAATCATACATGAACTTCTCAGTGTAGCAAAATGAAAAGGAGCAGCTGTTTGAGATCAGTTCTTAGCTACAGCTTATACCATGTGGCCCATATGAGTCAGGGACTTTGACCAGGAGGGATAGTCAAAACAGCACATACTTTGGTAAGCGATCTGAATGTGGAATATAGTTACCGAGTTATATTCAGTCAGATCTCTCCAAAAGCAATTTCTTTTCAGGAGCTGTTCTCCTTTAGCTGAATTTTATTCAAACATGTATTATTTATTTAACTCGTTCAGATCAAAAATAACTTGATTACACGTTTTAAACTTCTTCATTTATATACACTAATAACATGATTTTTTTTTTTTATTGTATTTTACTGTATTCTATTTTTTAATGGAAGGTCACTTTGCTAAACTGTGTTTTGTGTTTGTGTGTGTCTTTTTAAAGGGGTCATATGATGCGATTTCAAGTTTTCCTTTC
>NW_015757433.1:0-548 GCF_001515625.1 Sinocyclocheilus rhinocerous
ACCTGCACTGTTTGAACGTAAGCTAACCTGTCTGAGGCAAACAAGGTGGAAAGGAAATTATGTCACACAAAACTAAACAGCCTCTGTGTCCTCATAAATCAAAACTCATGCTGCCTTCATGTGCTATCGTAAATTTCCTTCTTCCCACTTTTGAAGTCGTAATTACACGTTTGTTGTGTTCAAATGCTTTGTTGTCGGAAAGAATAAGAATCATGGAGGATGCCAGGTTCATTCTTGGCTATTTCTTCTGGGAAATCTTATTAAAGCCAAAATGTATTGAACATATTAAGTCAACATCCAATCGATTTTGAATAAAATGTGGAAAAAAGTAGTTAGTTGGCAACCATATAAACATTGCTCACACTATCTAGACACTATCTAGACAGTCCAATAAATGCAGTTTCGCAATGTAAAATACATATGCGTATACGTAACTACGCATGACTTAAACAGCACGAGAAAGCAATGCATATGTTGTGCAGCAATAGTTCTCTCCTCTGCCAAGTTTCTGGCCTGTCCAATTTAGAAGCTCAGGTATCAAAAATGAT
>NW_015757434.1:0-548 GCF_001515625.1 Sinocyclocheilus rhinocerous
CCTCGGGGAACCATGGTTACATACGTAACCTAGAGACGTTCTCTCTCAAATTAGTCCTTTTTGTGTTTTCTGCAAATCTGTGTTTTTGACCTCCTTTAACAAACAGCAATTGCTTTTGTTTTTCCTTCTCATCTTTTTCATGTGGTTTCTGCTTTTATTGTGAAGAACCACTGGCTTATGTTGTTGTTAATTAGCTGTAAGCCTGAGGAATTGTGTGAACGAGCTTTTGAACTTTTGAAGTGGGTAGAAAACGGAAAGTCACTGGAATCTAATGGACTTATTAATGCAGTTTAATTCCTCTTTTTCTCTCCAACTCTCTCTCATACACGCAAACACAATATGTGCATTATCAAAATTCTGACATTGGCTGGTTTTCATGCAAATGTTCTTTTTTGCAGGGATGCAATAAATTGACATTGGGTGACTAAAGCACATTTCGGACAGGATTAGTTTATTTAAGACAATGTCTGTAAAGTAGTTGTTAATTATGTGGGAAATATTAAATATGAGAAGATAACGGATTATTAGGAGACATTTAATCAAAATCT
>NW_015757435.1:0-548 GCF_001515625.1 Sinocyclocheilus rhinocerous
ATAAAATGAACTGTGCCAGTCCTGTTTGGTTGAGTTGTCCCCTTAAAGTATTGTTTTCTCATTGCTCTCTGTATCTGCAGGTGATCTCGGCGCTCTTGCAGACCATGGAGGACCAGTCGAACCCTCGCGTCCAGGCCCACGCCGCCGCTGCGCTCATTAACTTCACCGAGGACTGTCCCAAAACCCTGCTCATCCCCTATCTGGACAGCCTCGTCCAGCACCTGCACGTCATCATGGTGGCCAAACTCCAGGAGGTGCGTCCCGTCTCTTTCGTTTATTGGATCGTTTATAGGGAGTTTGTATCCCGAGCTGCTCCTTTAATGAGTTTAAGTCAGCAATTGGAAACTGCAGTTGTTTCTTGTTTTCTCTTCCGTTAGGTGCACAAAGCTAACGCGGTGAGGTGTAGTTTGATCTGGATTAGGGTCTGTTCAGCTTCAATTCAGGAATGTTTGCTGAATTGAAATTTAATTGACCCTCAATTCAGATGTTAGGAGGTGTTGTGTGATCACATTTGTGACCCTGGAGCACAAAAGCAGTCAAGTCGCTGG
>NW_015757436.1:0-548 GCF_001515625.1 Sinocyclocheilus rhinocerous
ATATGCGTGCGGCCCGCGAGACTTGCACTTGGACCATAGCGCGGCAAACTCCAAGGAGTTTACCTTGGAGATGAGACTTCACAAAATAAAAACTGAAGAATGGAGGGCATATTTGCCAAATGGAAGTGGATTCACTCTCAACTATCTTTCAGAGGAAGAGCACTCCTAGCCAACAATCTGGTTGCATCTACACTTTGGCATAAGTTGGCATGTGTGGACCCACCTGTTGGTTTACTGCCTCGGTTACAAACAATTCTTGTGAACTTTTTTTTTAGACAAACTGCATTGGGTTCCTCAGAGTGTGCTTTTCCTGCCTAAAGAGGAAGGAGGTCCAGGCTTGGTGCATCTTGCAAGTAGGATGGCAACTTTTCGACTGCAATTTGTACAAAAGTTTTTAATCTGCTCTACAGATTTAGTTTGGCGAAACATGGCTAAAATGATTCTACAAAAAGTGGATGGACTTTGGACTGGACAGTGCTCTTTTTCTTGTGGACACTAAGAAATTGTGCTTGAATGGATTGTCTTCTTTTTACAGGGGACTTTATTAA
>NW_015757437.1:0-548 GCF_001515625.1 Sinocyclocheilus rhinocerous
ATAGTTTTCCCGGAGCCAAGTTCCAACATGCGGGAAACCTGGTCGAGAAGGCCACTATCGCTCTGGAGCCCGAGGTGCTGGTGCTTTCCTTTGGAATCAATAATCGTTCACAAAGATGTCTGGTCTCCACACACAAGGAAATTCAAAGGGCATACAAAAAGACGCGATCCCGCCTGCCTCATACTGAGATTTTTGTGCCTATGGTTAATTACAGTGAGCTACTCTCAATGGAGGAACAACTACATCTGATAGCCATAAAATGGATACATCAGAGATAACCTCAACTTCATCGAAGCACTGCCCTCTGCCCAGTTTCAGGTGGAGAATAACATGATTCACTGGACCGTAACAACCGCCCAAGCAACACTCGAACACTGGGTGCGTTGTTTAAACTTACAATGTCCAGTAACCCCATAGATGGTCAAGATAAACTTATAGTTAACCTGTCCTCTCTAAACCTGACTTCTGAGCAGAGGGCAGTGCTACACAAGGGCCTTTCTTTTGTCCCAGTGCCACAAAACGTAAAAACACAAAAAATTTAGTTACTA
>NW_015757438.1:0-548 GCF_001515625.1 Sinocyclocheilus rhinocerous
ATACTTTAACTGAAATAAAATAAAATATAAAAAAGATTAAACTTATTTTATTTCAGCTAGTTGCCAAAACGACATTTCTCAATTTAATTTAGTTTAACTTGATGTACTAACATAACTAAAAATAATAACAGTAATAATAAAAATAGTAAAAATGACAAAAACAAACTAATTACAAAAAAATAGCTTAAAGTAAAATTAAAATGAGAACTGAAAACTAATTGAAAATATTAATAAAAACTTGGTAGTTTAATAGACATGTCAGCTGAATGATTGACAGACGAATAAAACAAATGCAAACACGGAGATTGTGCAACTGTAATTATGGACAAATGTCATGATTACAAATGAGTTTGTTAGTGAATAATTAATAATTAAGTCATTAATGTAGATTACAGACGAATCAGCCGCTACACCTTCTGTGTGTGTTTCACGTATCAGGATGGTTTTGTTCGCCTGCAGGTATGAAACCGACAGAACTAATATTACACACACACGCACGCACGCACGCACTCACACATGTCTGGTCAGCTATCCTTGTGGGGACTCTC
>NW_015757439.1:0-548 GCF_001515625.1 Sinocyclocheilus rhinocerous
AGAAAAAAACATCGTCTTATATTCGGGTCAATACGGTACATAAGGCAAGGCACACTGACTATCGTACCATCATGGTTTTGGAGTTTCCTCCTAGAGAGTCCTGCAAGAGGCGGGTGAGTTTTGAGTTCCTGTAGGGCACGTGGGTGCTTTTCCCATCCACTAGTGCAGAGATAACATTTCCCAGCGTGGACAGGGACAGGTTGATTTTTGTGGCCTCTTTAAGACGTTGACCTGTGGCGCCCGTTTTTCCTTGTCTTTCAGAGCCCTGAGCAACAAAACATCCCCGTCAGTAATGGAAAGAAAACCAAGATGATGTAAAGTTCATCCACATGATGTGGGATGCTTACCGCAAGATCGACCAAGTGAAGCTTTCCCATGCGCACATGTTGATCTCCATCTACACCTTTCTCACTGCACTCGATAGTTATGGTGAAGATAGCATGGGAACGAGAGCTGTGCTCGTTCATATTAGTCGCTCCCACAGAACCTGGGCAAGGACAAATAAACACAAGCATAAACGTTGGCTATCTGCGCAATATGCGCATCGC
>NW_015757440.1:0-548 GCF_001515625.1 Sinocyclocheilus rhinocerous
ATGCTCAAGAAATCTTAAAAAAAAAAAAAGTTGCAAAAGGGAAAAAACAAATCTTACTGTCACCAAACCTCTGAATGGTAGTGTAATTAGTAGTAAAAAAAATATATATTCTTCTGTATCTTTTGGACAGTTTCTTGAGTAATAACTGTTGTACAGCAGTAGAAACATCAAACTGGACTACAGGTGATTTGTGACCCAGTTAGAGCAGCTGGCAGCATTCATTCATACTTCATATTTGTCTGAGGCCTCTGTTTTGATCTTACATGTATGTTTGTTCTTTATGTTGGTCACGTATAGATTTGCATTGACCTGTAAAATCTTGTCTTGCTGCATCTCAACGAGTTTTGTTGCTCTTACATAAGAGCGATTGCCAGTGTTACCTGAGAGGTAGTGATGTTGTTTGCATGAAATTCAATTAAATTCAATCTGAATGAAAGGCATGCGGTTGTCTGATTTTGCAGTTTGTATTTGCACAAACTGTGTGCATTTACATAAGAGCCAATGTACCAATTTATTCCTGCATATGGCCATTTTACAAATATATCAGA
>NW_015757441.1:0-548 GCF_001515625.1 Sinocyclocheilus rhinocerous
GACTGTGAGGCGTGTGCTGTTGATACAGTAGTTGGGAGGTTTTTATGAGCGGCTGCACTTACTCCCAATATTTTCCGCTCAAAACATTTCAAACCATGTCTCAAATTAGCAGAAGCCCGGCCCTGTAGACTTGGAGCACCACCTAAGGCCTATAATGAAAAACAGTTCCATCTGGTCAAACTAACAAGTCCTGTGCTCTTATGTAATAGCTTATTATACACTTGTTTTGAAAGGTTTATGGTCTATTTAATGACATTCTATTAACACAATTTTTGTATTCTCGGCCAAGGTCTTCTCAACACGCCGTCCTGAAACCCATAAGGGCGGTAGAGCTTAACGCCATAAAAACTCATAGGAAATAACACCGACCCCGTCTTTTTTCCGGTACCAATTTACCAAATCAGAACCATCGCTGAGAAACAAATAAATAAGCAAACAGTAAAACGATGAGGTTTGTTCATGCAGTCAGCGGCTAATAACTAACACCATGTCCCTGCATGGCAGGCACTGATAGCACTGTGACTAGCAGACTATTAAATCCCTGTGCT
>NW_015757442.1:0-548 GCF_001515625.1 Sinocyclocheilus rhinocerous
CACCAGTGCTATGTGAAAAAAAAGTTAACGTACAGCCCTGCCTTTTATTTAAGCAGTTTGAATATTTTTTTTCACACCATTAATTTCTCTGTTGTTACTACCTGACAGTAACATAACTATTTTCAAAGGATTTGTCATGGCAAAGATATTATAATTATTTGAGAAAAATGTGTCTGATAATACTTTCAATAATAATGATATACTAATATCATATAAATAATTTAAAAAAAAATATATTTTTATTTTATTACGACATGTTTTATGTTGTGACAAAAATAAATAAATAAGGGGAGAACAGAGTCAGGAAATGTAGCCTCAACCTACCCTAACAAAAACAAGAAAAAACATTGGGTCATTGAAGTATAATATTCCAGACTCATTAAAAATAAGTTTGTAAAGATTATATTTTGTGCTATAAATTCAGATTTTGTAGCAGTGACAGCTGATGTGGTGAAGAGTGTTGTACTGTTCTGACCCTGGCTGTGATGTTTCAGGATGAGGAAGGGGTTCCAGTGGAGCTGAGGCACCTGCCGGAGTATAAGGAGCTA
>NW_015757443.1:0-548 GCF_001515625.1 Sinocyclocheilus rhinocerous
TTTTCTCCTCTTCACAGAAATAATGGAGCATCTACACACCTCCCTCATTTTGCTCCTCCTCTTCTGTTCATCGAGTGCTGGAAAAACTTTCTTTACTCATCTCGGAACAAGGTGTATAGATGACTGCAAGTACGACTTGTACGTGTACAAGTGCAAGAGTATTGATAAAGATGGAAAATGCCGGGAAATGTATTGTTCACCTGAGAAAGAAAGGAACTTTCAGGGTAGATATTGTCAATATGACAGTCTGTGTGGGAAGCATGGAGAAGACTACTACTGGTGCAAAATTAATAGCTTTACTTGGGGATACTGTGGGCTGGTGATGGATGACAAGAACCAGTCTGTAAAAAATATCCTGTTACTTTACTGTAAACAACTGGCAGCTAGATTTGCATGCATAAAGCTGTGATTCTACAGTGGTATACTGTAGTCTACTGTAATATGGAACAACAGTTTATTCCCGTAAAAAATATTACAGTACACACTATTTCATGCTTAATACAGTAAAGCTGCTTTGACACAATCTGTATTGTAAAAAACGCTATATA
>NW_015757444.1:0-548 GCF_001515625.1 Sinocyclocheilus rhinocerous
AGAGAGAGAGAGAGAGAGTTTTTGTATATATGTTCTTTTAATAAAGTTGCATATATAGAATATACAGTACATTGTTAACATAATTGCTACATAAAATGCCATATGAAAATCACATAGATCACACATATATTCTCAATATATGTACATAATATACTAATTTTACTGTGAGAATTTTATATGTTATAAGCTTACTGTACATCTTCATCTACCCAAAGAATGTACACATATGTGAATGTACACTTTAGAGTAACATGAATGGCAATATCAGTGGTGATATGGGGCAATATATGTCATATATATTATATTTCTGTATGGGCAGTAATTGGTTATGTTTTTTCTAAGGCCACGCTGACCTGTGCAAAGCAGCCAGTAGTTTATTTGTGTCTACTTGTGTCTGCTCCGGAGCCTGGCTGTGCCATTGATAAGAATGGGAGGAGCAATCTAACCTTGATAGGACATAATGAAATCCAGCAGAGCTGTAGGACACTTCTCTCATTTCACATAATCATAATGGCATCATTGCTGACTGTTATATATGTTATATAATG
>NW_015757445.1:0-548 GCF_001515625.1 Sinocyclocheilus rhinocerous
ATGTAGATGAGGAGAACGTACCTGTAGTGGAGAGGTCCAGCAGCGATGATCTCCTCTTCAGCTTCCAGGGTTAGTGTCGCGCGACAGTGAGAGAGGGATGAAAAGAGGGGGAGAGAGAGAGAGCGAGAAAGCTAGAGAGAGAGGTACCCAATACCCCTCCTCACCTGGCCCTTTCATCTCTCCGCCCCTCACCCTTTCACCCGCCCACACGCATGTACACACACACACATTCACACAAACACAGAGAGAGAGATATCGCCCCCTCCCCCGTCAGCGATGCTTCAGGCAGGCGGCTGGTCCAGGTGGTCAGGCTGATGTTCACGCTGCCGAGAAGACGGAAAGATAACAAAAAGCGCTGTCTCTTTAGGCGGCGCCGTACGAAACCCGCTCTCGCCCCTTTTCTGACACACACACATCCACACAAACACACATAAACATGTGCTCTCCCTCACACGCGCACAGGGCAACTGCAGAGCAGAATGGAGAGGAGACAGGGATGCAGGCAGGCAACCCTCCTCGCTTCACCAGGTCCAAGTGCCCTCCTGTTC
>NW_015757446.1:0-548 GCF_001515625.1 Sinocyclocheilus rhinocerous
CAAGATGACTATGATTTAAAGGTACATGCGTAAAAATGTGCCAAATAACTGGGCAACACTGGAAAACTAGCTTGGAATTCTGGAAGACAAGTGGAGCATTTGGGCAAAAATGTTTGCAATTTTGCCTGGTACCAGAAGTGACAGAAATTACACACTTCCACCTTTACCTGATTAAACAAACAAACAAAAAAAATTACAAAAAAAATTTAAAATACAAAACATTTTGAAAAGTTACCAAATCATTTTTGTGTACTTTTTTCCTCAAAATGAATCTACACATAATAGGCATGTGTAGTGTTTTTTGGTAAGCTTGTTTACCTAAAGCTGTGCAATTTCTTTACCGTCAGCATCACCTTGATATATGCACACACGGTTCTGCCCATAGTCATCTTCCCATTAAATCTAATCACATGGTTCACAGAGCCAATTATTCTGAGTCGGTCTTGTGGAGAGGCCTGTGGTTAACTCTGAGCACAAGTGGTTATGCAGAACAGAGACAAGAGCGGGAGCATGTGTAATTGTGCACAGGAGACGTGATCCTTCAAGTG
>NW_015757447.1:0-548 GCF_001515625.1 Sinocyclocheilus rhinocerous
AGTCCAGAGTGACATGCAACAGTCTGTGTAATGTGAAAGTCAATACAATGGGAGGGCAACCTCTGGTGGCCAGCGGACGGAAGTTCATGGACAGGATCCGTGACAGAAACAAAGTGGTTTAATATCTTAAGCTAGAGCAAAATTCTCATTTCATTTGTTTTTTTCTTTCACTCTCACATCGTTCTGTTTCTTTTGTTTTATGTTTTGCAATCATGTAAAACCATGAGGGTCCCCAGAGGACTTTAAGTGCAATCAAAGTTAATGGGTTTGGTTAGTCCACCACTTTAAATGAAGCAATGAGAATTTGCCCTTTTGTCACTATATCTGCCACTAACCAATAACACTATAATACCACAATTTACCACAGCTAACAGCTATGCTTTACTATTCTATTAGCATTTACTTTTTAAAACTAATAAAATATCCTCAGTAATTCTAATAATTACAAGGTCAAACTGAACTCCTTTAAAAATGCTGTTGTTCTCTAATGTCTAGCATCAATGCAATTTTTATTTTTTATTTTTTTAAGCCACTGAGAATTTGAGAAA
>NW_015757448.1:0-548 GCF_001515625.1 Sinocyclocheilus rhinocerous
AGGCACGTTCGAAAGCTCTTTTAAGCAAATGCACGTTCACGAACTGTGATGAGGAGATCAACCGGGAGCTCTGGCTTTGATTATGAGAGACGCATGACAGAGACGGATCGCGAAAGGTCTTATTTTACATGTCTAATGAAGGAGAAAAAGCAACAACAACACGTCTTTGACTGCCAATCGTGTTTCCAGCCGCTCTGTTGTTACGCATCCAACTAAAGTTCTCATTAATTGGTTTCTGGCCGACAAAACGAGATGGAGGCGAAGTTCCTCGCCTTTGGGCATTGCATCCTTCCAGCTCACATGCTTTCTACATCTCTTATATGTATTTGCATAACTAATTGTTCGCCATAGCCGGCCAAAAACACTCCAGCCAAAATCCCATGCAGTCATTTAACCTCGTTTGTGTCCCGATCGCCGACGACCGACCTGGTAATTGCACGTGAAGAATAAAAGCGCCCCGATGGCAGCGGTTCAACAGGCATCTGAGGGTTCATTACTGGACGAACTCGCAGCTTGTGTTCGTACTAAATTAGCCGACGTCGCAGATA
>NW_015757449.1:0-548 GCF_001515625.1 Sinocyclocheilus rhinocerous
TAGAACATGTGATAACAGCATTAACAGCAATCATAGGCTACAGTGTTTCCATGGATGGACAACTCTAGAATATCCTGCACTTAAACAATGGACGAAAGAAAGAAATAAAGAAAGAAAGAAAGAAAGAAAATAAATGCCTGGTTTATTCTTTTTTTTTTCAGATGAATGTTTTCAGTGGTGATTGAAATTTAATTGCACTATTCATAATATATTTATTTATACTGGGCAATTTATAACATATGGCTAAATGATGATTCTATTTTTTTCTGAAAGAAAATGCACAGGGTTATAGTAAAATAAACAACTTTCACATGTATCTGACTGACAGATAAACTGTGTGCTGTTATTTTAGTGTTGCTGTTAATGTAATTATTTTAGCAAATAATTTTCTACATACATTCAGTTCAGTTAAATCAGTCAGAGCTACGATCCTCTACAGCTGTAGTCACCACTGTCAGACACATAATCAGCTCTGAAACTGAACTCTGCTGTTGTTGTTGTTCTGTATGGATAGAAAGTGTCTCCATCTTTAAACCAGCTGTATGTCC
>NW_015757450.1:0-548 GCF_001515625.1 Sinocyclocheilus rhinocerous
CAATAGAGGTTGCAACAGTTGTGATTCATTCCCTACACACTGAAGAAACACACCTTAACCAAACCAATGCACTGTAGACTCTTGCACAAAATTAAATTAGGTGGATCATGGTTGATTTAAAGCCCACAGAATGGGTCAAGATATACTGTGGAGATGCTTGTTTACTATCCAATCATTTCCATCTATCAGTAGATCATTGACTGACGTGTGTGTTTATTTCCTCACCATTCTCCCGGCTTCATTGTTCTGTAGGTTCATAAGCGTGCGTGCATGTTCGACAGATCCACGCGGGTAGTTTTTCTCTCGTTCACGGGCATCAACAAACTCCCGCGCGAAACGGTAGCCATAGTTGACATTGTCCCCACAGCCGCCCCATAGCCAGTCTCTCGGGAGGTCTTTGGGACGAGCCGCTCGGCTGCAGCCGCAGGTGGAAAGCTCACCCTCACGGCACGCCCGACTCACTGCATTCACAACACCCGCTGCGCTGATGGCGTAAGTAAAAGCTGTTTCTCTGCTGCCTGCAGAAGACACACACACACACACACACA
>NW_015757451.1:0-546 GCF_001515625.1 Sinocyclocheilus rhinocerous
TAATGTTCTTTTTAGCAACATCATATGACCCCTTTAAGGCAGATGTGCTGTCATTCAACAACTATGGCTGGATGAAAAACAAAACAAAACAAATGACCTTATAATAAACAACAGAATGTTATTGTCCATTGGTGTGGATGCGAATATATTTATTGCTACAGTTGTTTTAATAGTTATTGTTCTTGGTGTGAACGGGCCTTATGTCCACTAAATACTGTACCATAAGACTAATTTCCTCACTCATGCCATAACCCGAAAATATTTACAGGTCTCTGTGTGGCATTTTCCTATTTAAAACATATGTGGATGATGTTTATGTATTGATAAACTGGTGCATAAAATGATTATATGATTCTTTCTTTTGGGTTGTTTGTTGAAATAAAAAATTTTTTTTTCATAAATTAAGATATTTATATGAATGTAATTTATCTCTTGCAAAAACAGAGGAAAGGAGAACCCCAACGAAAGAAGCTTATTGCATTAAATGTCTTATTTTTATTATCTACATAATGTAACAAGAGTACAATTATAGTCAATTATGAAAAA
>NW_015757452.1:0-548 GCF_001515625.1 Sinocyclocheilus rhinocerous
TGGGAAGTGATAGGCTAGAGTCAAATGAAGCTGCTTTTTATGGGGCTCCAAGTGAACATCTATGAAATAATAGAGTTATGAGCATTTTTATGAATTTATTTTCTATTCAAATACACAGCATTTTGATCAATGAATCAGTATCAGTTCATTTCATTTGAACAGGATTAAACAGATAAAACATCCAGAATATTTAATTTACAGTTTATCTTTGAAACACAAAAATTTAAAGTGACAGTTCACTCAAAAATGAAAATTCTGTCACCATTTACTCAACGACATGTCTTTCGTTTTTCAGTAAATCAAAAAAAGAAAAAGTGAACATATTTGCTGCTCTTATCCATACATTGAAAGCATAGGGTTCTGGGGTTGTCAACTATAAAAAAGGACAAATAAGCACCATCAAACAAACAAACAAATAAAACTTGTTTGCTATATTATGTGCACTATATGTGTTTTCTGAAGCCTTATGATAGCTTTGTGTGAAGAACAGAACAGTGTTATTTTAGTAATTATATACTATTATAATTTACTACTACTAATAATAATAA
>NW_015757453.1:0-548 GCF_001515625.1 Sinocyclocheilus rhinocerous
TGAAGTTCTGCTAGTTTTTACAGCGGAATTATTACCAGAGACATATAAGGAGGGGGAGATCATAGGTATATAAGTCCTGTCTTTCAGTTAAAAGAGCCAGTCACCATTTTTGATAGAGTTTGTTTACTCTAAAATGTGCATTAGCTGGATAACCATAAAAAATACAGGTTTATAGTGTGATTTAAAGTAAAGAAGCTGTCAATCAATCTTGTCAGATTTTGTTGCTGATTTGAAATAAATTATTTAAGCAGAATCTTGACAAACTGTTTTGGAGATTTTAGTCATTCCCTATTCAATTTCATAGGAGCTGTACTTGTCTATGTACATGTCTATTACTTACATAGAAAGTAGTTGTCTGGGGTATTACCAACCCTGATAGCACATGTACGTCACGGAGACGTCTATCTGCATTTACATCTGAAAGACATTTTTTGTTTGATGAGTGTTTTCTCATCTGCTATACGCCTATAGGACGTTTCCTATCAGATGTCTAATAGATGTTCAGAAGATGTCTTTAAGATGTTTATGATTTAGAATGCATGTAAAAC
>NW_015757454.1:0-548 GCF_001515625.1 Sinocyclocheilus rhinocerous
CCGCATAACAAAACATACTCTGCTGTGGCTTCCATCGATTTCAGTCACTCAAGGTCAGCACTAATTGAGCATAGCGGCTCTCAGACAACAAAGAATTGACCTGGTTACAGTGACATACATACACACACATCAGTGGAGATTTATGAAATGACTAGGCAAAGTGCTCTCTCCAAATTTTTGTTTGTTTAATCTAATACAATGCCCCAATTATGAAAATAAATTGACTGTACCATATGTTGTCAACCATACTATCATATAGTATGTGTGTGTATATATATACACACACATACTATATGATAGTATGGTTGACAACATATGGTACAGTCAATTTATTTTCATAATTGGGGCATTGTATTAGATTAAACAAACAAAAATTTGGAGAGAGCACTTTGCCTAGTCATTTCATAAATCTCCACTGATGTGTGTGTATGTATGTCACTGTAACCAGGTCAATTCTTTGTTGTCTGAGAGCCGCTATGCTCAATTAGTGCTGACCTTGAGTGACTGAAATCGATGGAAGCCACAGCAGAGTATGTTTTGTTATGCGG
>NW_015757455.1:0-548 GCF_001515625.1 Sinocyclocheilus rhinocerous
AGAGAGCATTAAATTAATCAGAGTGGGTGGAAATGCTAGTGTTCTCTCGCCGTATTTCAATAATTCATGGAGGCTTCTCGCCGGAGTGTGTGTGTGTCCCGACTGATCCACGGGAACCCAGGGGTGTGTTAACAGGACTCAGGGGTATGTATGCTCAGCGTGCGGTGGCTTACTGCAGGACAGTGTGAATATGGGACGTCACGTATGCCTTGAAAAAATTCCACCCACCCCCTGCCCAAGCGTGACCCCTGTTACCTACTAATGTTTATGTTAAGTCCACATCTGTGAGTCACAATAAACAACTGAGATTAGAATGACAATATCATCACATCAATAAACAAGTTCCTTATAGATTATGATAATAATGTACAGAGATATTAGTATGAATCAGAACACATTTGAGGCATTTGCATTAGCATTTCCATAGCTCACATAGTAGTGTCTTGCACTAGCAATGGTAAGTTCATGGGTTTGATTCCCAAGGAATCCACAAACTGATAAATGTATACCTGGAGATGTAATGCGTTCTGCTGAATGAAGCCAGAAAC
>NW_015757456.1:0-548 GCF_001515625.1 Sinocyclocheilus rhinocerous
TGAAATTCAAAACATTGTTTTCACCCGAGGTGAGGCGAGATCAAATGCCTTTGAAGCCTCTTGCCACTCATCTCTTCTGCCTCTCCCTCAAATCTTCAAACAATCAGAGGATGTACGTTAAATACAAGTGTTTGAGTGACAGATTTTTAGAGGGCGTTTCTGTGCATCTCCATTTGGTGTGTCATGCTCCTGATTTTCTGTCCTCTCTATTAATTGTTCATTCTATGCACTGTCCAACTTGTGTAACATTGTGGCATTTACTGTGGTTGAAGCATTCTAGGATTTTGTATGGCCAGTGTCAATCACTAAAGCTTAATCAGTGTTTAAGTTAAATAACAATATTCAAAAATAAATGAAAGTTGTGAAGTAGTGTCAGTATGACTTTTTGCAGAATTGTGAAGCTTTTACAAGTTCAGAGTCTTAACATTACATCATTAATGCATAATTAAAAGATAGATCATTCAATCATCAGCTTGCCACACTGATTAAGGCAAAATAAAAAACTATAATGAAAAATGTATATTCTTACAAAGTGGAACCATAAAGCC
>NW_015757457.1:0-548 GCF_001515625.1 Sinocyclocheilus rhinocerous
CTAAAGAGTTAAATCTAAAGCAGGCCTGGACTTTGTTCACATACAGCAGAGCTTTATAACGGAGACACTGGTATCACAGTGCCTTCACAATGCTGCCTTTCATTCTCCCACGAAAGCACCAGCACCCTCGATTTTCCACCCTGGAGGTCTGCACACTGTATTTTGTCATGTTGCAGATGCCCATCTGTATCTGTAGCTCTATACTGAGTGTAGGAAACTAAGCAAAGGCTACTGTATTGGCTCTGTCAGGTATGAACGCTACTGAGCAGCCCTCATAGAGGCCCCAGTGAATTTTGGGAACCCTGAGGATCTGAGTGCCAAATGATGAATGATTTGCCCTCTGTGATTGACAAGTTGACAAGTTTTATTGCAAACTCAAAGTAAACCCCAGGTATTGGGGTTTCTAAGTCTAAGGGACATTTTTCTCATGTTTTATTGTTCGACAAGAGAAAATTGTAATAAGTTTTGGCAGTTGTCAATGTTATTCCTATTTTACTTGCTTTGAAGATTTTCATAAAGCAACATAAATATCCTGTCAGTAAGCTTAG
>NW_015757458.1:0-548 GCF_001515625.1 Sinocyclocheilus rhinocerous
CTATAGCTTTAAGACTTCTATAAGGCTTATCACACTGTGCTTAACCCTGGGTTATCATCATTCTAAACCCTGGGTAAAGGTACATTTCACTTTTTAATTTAGAAGTGGGGTTATGAAACCCCATTTGTGGATTTGTGGTGTTAACCCCACATTGCAGTGCCAAACTTGTACAGTGTAAAATGTTGTGTTAGAAACTTACAACCAGATGCTTAGCAACAGACTCATATATGTATTTTGGATCATCACAGCAACAGTGCATGTTGTATAAACAGTCATTTCAGCATTTGAGGGTGATGGAAAATGAATTAAATAAATCCCCCTATAAATTAATAATAAATCAATTGGAGTGAAGAAGATTCTTTCCTTTATAGTCTCCCGAAAAGTCCATTTATAAAAAAACTTGATAGTTCAGTTGGCAATATATAATAAAAGGAAGCTGACACCGTACATCTGCAAATAATAACGTTAACCCAGGGTTTAGGAATGAACAGTGTAAAAATGTCAATGTAATGTGGTGTTTGGGTTTTGTTTCTTGTTCATTGTTTTCA
>NW_015757459.1:0-548 GCF_001515625.1 Sinocyclocheilus rhinocerous
GTCACTGGACCTGCCCAGCTACAAGTGTCCTTCATTGGTGCTGGTCCCACCCAGCTCTAAGACTCCTTAATTGCAGTTGGTCCTGCTCAGCTCCAAGTCTCCATTGTCACCGCTGGTCCCACCCAGCTCCAAGTATTCTTCATCTGTGCTGGTCACACCCAGCTACAAGTCTTCTTTGTCACCACTGGTCACGCCAAGCTCCAGTTGTCCTTCGATGGTGCTGGTCCCACCCAGCTCGAAGTCTCCTTTTTCACTGCTGGTCCTGCTCAGCTCCAAGTCTCCTTCATTGCTGCTGATCCTGCCCAGTTTTAAGCCTCTTTCCTCTGCCAAAGGCATACAGTTCCTTGGCCTTATATCCACTGTCTCCCTTCAGCCCCTCGTCTGCTCCCCAGACTCCACCTCGGCCACATTGGCTCCACCTTGGTTCAACACTTCCTTGGCTCCACCATGGACACCATGGCCATCCCTCAGGCTTTACCTTGATATATCATCGCTCTGGCTTTTCCTCTGCCTCTGACTTCCAGCTGCACCTTGCCCCCTCACCCCTC
>NW_015757460.1:0-548 GCF_001515625.1 Sinocyclocheilus rhinocerous
AAAAAAAAAAAAAAATCCTACAAAGTCAACACAGCAAACTTGTACCATTTCAGCTGCTCAAAACAGTTCTCTACAAGAAAAAAAAATTCTTATAACATAGAAGCCTCATAGAAGCTTTTTTTTGCCCTCTGATCAATATCTCATCATATAAAGAAACAATCCCAGAGAGATGACTCTAACTCCTACTTGGGATGAAGCAAAAAAAGCAGAACGTGCCGGCATGACGCAGTGGTTGGAAAATGAGGTTTCTGAATAACTGGAGGGCATTCACATCCATCACAGAATGGTAAACCATTCAACCTCTTACCACTAGGAAATGGGTTCTTCTTAAATGAGTCCTGTGATATTCAGTGCTTCACATACTCTACAGCAGAGAAACTACAATGCATGCAAATCCACAGGACAGGAAGATGCTGGGGGCCTCTATAACACAAATGGTTTTTTAAATTGCTCTGGCATCTGTACTAGCACTTAATAACTTAAAAATGTTCTCTAATTTTCAGTCTTATTTAATATTATTACCACAGTATTCCATTGCTGGATACTTC
>NW_015757461.1:0-548 GCF_001515625.1 Sinocyclocheilus rhinocerous
CACTATTACAAATGAAGCAAATGTTTAGAAGAGAAATATGCATAAGCATTTTATAATGCATCACATAAGCATTAAAACCAGCACTGACCAGCAGTCCGGCTGTTGTTAGATCAATTTAACGTAACACCATTTTATGCTTATTTGCCAATAAACAAGGAAAAACTCCAGTGCATAGATGAAACTATAATAAATATTGTAAAATACAATGTTACAAGCTTCTAAAGAGACACGTACTTCCCAACAAAAATGTATCGGGGAAAAAAAGACACTTTAAGCAAAGCACTTTTTATATATACAACACACTTGACTCACCTTGAGATCCTATTAAATAATAATAATGATGTTTATGTTTGTTTCTGAAAGACAGTAATTATTGTATTCCAGTTCTGGGTTATGAATGTGCTGGTTTATACAGTCTAGTGCGCAAACTTATATTTACATTAAGGGAATATAACCACCATCATCTGATTAAAGAGACCAACATTATATAAACATTCAGTTCATGTCAGCTAATATGTGACCCTGGAGCACAAAAGCAGTCTTAAGTC
>NW_015757462.1:0-548 GCF_001515625.1 Sinocyclocheilus rhinocerous
CAAGGACTTCATATGTCCATGGACAATTGTTGAGACATTTAGGGTTGATGTTCAGTAATTTAGGGGAGTCTTAAGAAGAGAAAAGAGAAAGGGCAATGGGATAACCCAAATTCTTCTCCCTTTCTTCTGACTTCCGTGTGAGGGCTAACGAAGCCCTGCAGCTCCTTGCCATTCTCGTTGCCATATGCCAAACGAGGGAAAGGGCCGGGAATGCTGAAACGCTCCATTAATGATGCCCATGTTCCCTATCTATCTGTCTAACTCTCAAAATGGACGCACTATTCTCCACCCATTTCCTCGAACTGAAAAACAATTCCTGCTCAAAAATGTCTTTGCTCATCATTTCTTGTTGTTTTTCCTTCCTTCTCGCCATCTCTTCCTGTTAATCGCCTTCCATTTTCTTCTTTCCCATCTTTTTTTTTATGTGGTCCTTCTACTTGCACATTTGCACAACATATACATACATATGTACATATATATTTTTTGTTCAGATGCTATGAAAGTGGCATTTGAATATGTATTGCGGACAGCCCAGGCTATTGCCAATG
>NW_015757463.1:0-548 GCF_001515625.1 Sinocyclocheilus rhinocerous
CCGCGGCTGTGTTGAATGATGTGCTAATCCATTATATTCTTCAGACAAGTGTATCGACCAGTATAAACAGACTGGAGGGCACGAGTCTAAATGAAAGCCGTAGTTTCCCTCTGAATCATTTAACTAGATCCTCAAGCAAGAGCAGCACATAACAGCCTTTTTTCAGCCTGCTGAATAAACATTAAGAAGCCATTAAAGCTGCTGGTACAGGCAGGCTGTAGGAACACTGGACCTGAATAGAGTTGCATCTCCTTTTTTTGCTCCAGACGCATCAATGCATCCTTTTCAGTAGTCCCACCACCGATGGTACTGGTACTGTATATTCCCACGTTAACGCCAGATGATCTAATTGCAAAACGTTGTGCTCCATCTCCAAGTTCTCTTAGGGCAGAACCGATTGACTGTAGGAACTGGTTCGACTATGATGGCATTTATACTCTGATCAAAAATACAGTAATATTATTTTTATTATTATTTTAAAATGTATCCCTTTGATGCAAAATGCATCATTACTCTAGTCTTCAGTGTCACATGATTCTTCAGAAATC
>NW_015757464.1:0-548 GCF_001515625.1 Sinocyclocheilus rhinocerous
ATGTGGGTTTGCATCATATCCGGAAGATTAATCGAGTTCTTGTAATAGATGTTAAAAATAACTTTCCAGTTATGGTTGCTGTCTTTACGTATTTCAGACGAAATAAAGAGATATTTCGTAAAAAACAAAACAAAACAAAAAAACACTACACGCTACACACTCTTGTTAAAATGGCAGGTTTTTGAAAATGAATCTAAGATAAATCATCTTTTTCTGTGTTTATAAGAAAAAAAATCCAGGACACTTTTTTAACTTTAAACCATTGCATCTGGACAAATATAATCCATAATAACACTTCCTCCGGTAAGAAAGTCCATCCCATGTTGTCCTCTCATCAAAATCCACTGACAAATGTGTTCATGTTTTGGACTGTTTTCACTTGTAAATAATGTTTCATCTGTGCATATTTCTCTCCTGATTCAGACGAGATGACTTTTTAATGGAGGAAGTCTTATTATGGATTATGGACTTGAAACAGTGTGAAGTTAAAAGCATCTTAATGATGAAGTTGTGTGGAGTACTTGTGAATTATTGTGATGTTTTTATCA
>NW_015757465.1:0-548 GCF_001515625.1 Sinocyclocheilus rhinocerous
GTTGCCTTTTTAAAAATGTCCCTGCTTTTCTTTCTGTAATGTCTTTCTATAATGCTACAGATCTGCAGATTTATTTATAGTATTTTACCCTTTATATTTACATTTTACTTCTAACCAACATAGTTACATAATTATGTAAATTAACAGTAAACAGTTGTTTAAATATAATAAATATTACACATGAATTAGATGCTACTAAATTGCATAAATTGACATGTAAATTTATACAGATGTCATTTTAACAAGCTTTCACTCACCTTGGCTCCAATAACAGAGCTCTTCTGATAGAAGCAGCACAACGCTGCCGTGATGGTCCTTAAAATATTGCATCTCTCCGACATCTCTCTTGTTTCTGTGGCACTCATCAGTGGAAATACTCTTACACGCTTTAATCTCCAAAACTCAATGCTTTATACCGCCGGTGAACAGGAGCATGTTAGCTGCCCAGCGACTGTCTGTGAACTCTCTCAGTGCGAGTGTGTGTGTGTGTGCGCATGTGTTTGTGCGCTCAGCAGTGCATATGCTGCTCCATGCTGTTGCTCTCACCC
>NW_015757466.1:0-548 GCF_001515625.1 Sinocyclocheilus rhinocerous
AAAGTTTTTTTTTTTTTTTTTTTTTACTGTCACATTTGATCAGTTGCATCTTTGCTGAATAAAAGTATTAATTTTTTACTGACCCTAAATTTTTGAATGGAAGTGTTTTTAAAAGAAAAAAATAAATATTAATTATTAATTTTAACTTTTAAAAATATAAATATAAAAATTAAAATTAAAATTGATATATTTGTGTTGGAACCAGCGAAAACAAACCCATTATAGAAGCAAAATGTGTTGCAAAATGCTGTTTCATGTTGAAATCAAATTATATTACTGAAGCAAAAGAATCAAAGGGAATGTTGTTATCAGTCTTCTAGATTACTCAATAAAAGAGTCAGACCTATGAAAACAATAAGATAAAGTACACTAATTTGGCTAATCAAACGTTGTCTCTGTTGTTTCTGGTCTGCTGTTCTAGCTTTCATTCCCTTATCAGACCCAATGCAAAAGTGAGTCTGGGTAATTAGCTAGCAGACCTGAAATCTGATCTGGATGAGGAAGTCCTTGGCAAAATTCAATATTCACTCATTCACGTCAGCATGCAA
>NW_015757467.1:0-548 GCF_001515625.1 Sinocyclocheilus rhinocerous
AATGTTTTCTTGTCGGCTGCAAGATGAAATTCACGGTGCTGACTCATCTCCACAGTACTGGATGCGCCTTTAGAGAGAAATGCAACCTTCATGCATAATCAGGGAGTGTTTAATATCGTTTGAATTGATTCGTTTAAAAGTAGACATTTCAAGCTTTCTATAGATATTTCTCTATGTGAGACACACATGCTGAGTTTTGGTTCTTTTTGGAGACGCGCTCCAGTTCACAGAGACAGAGACGGCAGAAATGCATCCTGATTGTTTTTGTTATTTTACAAAAGCACAACGTTTTATGAATTTACATAAAATCAGTTTCAAATTGATTTTACGTTGTTTCATTATCAGGAAATAAATGCAAGTGATAGCGCGGCCGCCTCCCTGTCATGCATGCGCATTAATATTCTGCACAAACATTTGAACACGTGCCAAAAATATAGCACATTTATATAGGTTAATGCTAGAGTTTGGAATCCACATTAAAATAAATCCTCACCAGTCTACAGCCGAGACAGATGCAGTTATAACCTATAAATTGAAGGCTATTTGAC
>NW_015757468.1:0-548 GCF_001515625.1 Sinocyclocheilus rhinocerous
TTATTATTAAAGAACTTTTTGGGTCGATGTCTTAATGGTCCTATTTTCTTTCATATTTTGCATCATTTTCCTTTTGATTTGAGGTGAATGAGCTGGACAGGTTTCTGCGTCTGCTGGATGTGAGTTGAAGAGCACAGGGTCATTTGATCATAGCATCATCTGCAGCGAGGCCAATCAAAGAGTCACAATATTACAATATTAGGCTTCCCTTTCTGACTGAACAAGAGCAAAATAAAGACCCGTTCACACAGTCAGAGACAAACTGACCTGAATTCATCCATTTTCACTGTGAGTTCAGATAACTTTAACTTGATGGAGAAGTTCCTGGTTGTATATGAGACAGCTTTGCTCATGTTCAGGGCAGTTATGGATGGGCTTGTATATGTTGATGTGTGTTTGCGTTTGCAGCACGTGCAGCCTCAGCGTGTGTGTGTTTCATGTTTACGCTGTCTCTCTGAAGGTCACTGATGTCACGAGTCTACATTCCGCCAGTGTCAGAGTCACCGACACCACAGCTGAGCTCCGCTTACACACACACACACACACAC
>NW_015757469.1:0-548 GCF_001515625.1 Sinocyclocheilus rhinocerous
TTCCGAAATGTTCATATCCTGGCATTAACTCTTTAACCCTATTAATTGATCACCATATGGTTAAGCTCATTAGCTGTTAACATGTTACCCAGTGGTTAATCCAAAATCTCTTTACTGGTTCACATTTTGGTAATGCTGCCTTGTTTACTGAACTTGTTTTAGTAAAAATTAAAACTATGTACAATGCAGGGAAGTGTTGTGCATATTCCTCAACTTTTGAGGTACAAACTTTTAGATGCTTTGGAGTTGAGGTTGATGGCAAAGCCATACTGGGACTTAAACATATTAAATTGGGTGTGAAATCTGATTATGGTTTTGGCCCAACTATACTCTGGTTCACAGAAAACAAAGACCTGTGAGTTTCAGTAGGTTACTCTAGTATCAGAAGTGCTTAAGTGAGAGACCACTTCTAAAACGAGTCCACAATGCCCACCCAGTATTTGTTTCTTCAGGTTATCGCTGTCCTCATGCTGAATGCCCCATCAGTGTGCACACCTGGAGGAATTTACAAAAACACATGGCATGTCACCCAGGTAAACCGGTGAAAC
>NW_015757470.1:0-548 GCF_001515625.1 Sinocyclocheilus rhinocerous
TTAAGAAGACTTTTTTTTGCAATCTTTTATTTTTTAATTACAAAACAATTAGTTTTACTCTCAAACACATGTTTGATTGAATAATAAAGAAACAAAAATGATTCCATACTGCTACACATATAACATGCATGAAAAGACCCGTAGCAGATCTATATAGGTGGAGCTGGACGAGATGGAGGACCTGCAGAATCAGCAGAGTCCAATCAGCTCAAGCCATTCTAGATAATGTCACTGTTTGCAGATTGCATTGAGAACCTATCATCCTGCGCCATCTAGAATTTCATAATTGAACTGTATGTACTGTATATACACCAGCAGAGCCATGCATGAAATACTTCAAATGAAACCATTACCTTGAACCTCTTTAACTACAGACATTCACTAATCTTTTGAAAGGTAATGCTTGAGATGAACGTTACAAAATAGAAATCTAGAATCTAGAAATTTACTCCACAAGAAGACATAAAGATGCATTATTATGTAAACATACTATGTAAGTGTTCATACTGTTATTATTTTGTTGTTGTTTGTTTAGGTTATCAATAACA
>NW_015757471.1:0-548 GCF_001515625.1 Sinocyclocheilus rhinocerous
ACATTCTTAAAAATAAAGGTTCTTTATTGGCATCTATGGTTCCATTAACATTTCATTGCAAATTAGGTTCTTTGTAGTGGAAAAAAATTCTTTAGATTAAAATGTTATTCACGCCATAACAAAATGTTTCTATTAAGAACTGTTCACTGAAATTGTGGGAGCTGGGAGGGTATGTTTTGAACTTGAATTAAGCAGGGATAGGAAGCCATGGAGGGGATGCAGCAGAGATGTGACATGGGAGTACTTGGGAAGGTTGAATATCAGCCGGTCTGCAGCATTCTGCATGAGCTGCAGAGGTTTGATTGCACACACTGGGAGGTTGGCCAGTAGACAGTTGCAGGAGCTGAGACGATAGCAGTTTGGGGCCTATAAGTACCGCCGCTCCCTATACGCAGAGTAGGCTACACAGTTTGCGTATAGGCACCAACTCCCAGGGGGGCACCCACCATCCCAGTTGCTCAAAAAAAATAATACTTTCGTTCTATATTAATATTAATATATGAATATACATAAATACAAATATAAACATGAATATATATACATAATTA
>NW_015757472.1:0-548 GCF_001515625.1 Sinocyclocheilus rhinocerous
TGCAAGATCTCTTGCTTTGTCATGCCGCTCCGACGTAGCCGCTGCAGCAAGTCGATCTGCTCAATGGTAAAACGAGGCTCATCTGTATAATGGGACATTCTGCCAAGAAAAAGAGAGAGAGCTGCTGCATTAGAGAATTGATGTTGGAGGAAATCCTTAAACTCATGCTGATAAATCACGACACATGACTGCATAGTGTATAAAAGTCATAATAACAGTGTAAACTAAAAAAAAACAATGTTTTTGTCTAGGAAACGCAGTGGAGGAGGTGTAGCAGGGGCCACATGCGCATGAGCTCTAACTGAAGCATTCTTTTTCCAAGAAAAAGTCAAAGTCACCGCACCTTTATCGACCAATCATTGCAACAGAAGTGCGGAGCCTGTCTGAGGTCAAGGCAAAGACACTGCATGCATTACCACAGAATTTTTAATAGACTTTAAACAGCAGAAAGCTGGGACACATGAGGAGGGGGAAGGAGGTTAACTTTAGGGAAAACTGCCAAGAAAAATTCCATCCGAGGCGGCCAACCTACTTTCAGTGAAGAAGCT
>NW_015757473.1:0-547 GCF_001515625.1 Sinocyclocheilus rhinocerous
AAGGAAAAATTTAAATCGCATCATATGACCCCTTTAAATCTCATTATGATTGTTCTTGTTTATCTATTAAAGGGATAGTCCACCCCAAAAAAATCATCATTTATTCACCCTTATGTCGTTCCAAACCTGTACACTTTTCTTTCTTCTGTGGAACATTAAAGAACATATTTTGAAGAATGTTGGTAACCAAACATTTTCGATTCCGATTGACTTCATTTGTATAGACAAAAAAATTCAATGGAAGTCAATGGGAACAGATATACTGACATTCTTTAAAATGTCTTCTTTTGTGTTTCTTTTGTGTTCCACAGAATAAATAAATAAATACAGGTTTGGAACAACATGAGGGCTAATAAATTATGGGTGTACTAACCCTTTAACCCTCATGTTCTGTTGAAAATTGTGTTACCATTTTTATGTTTGTGGTCCTAAACAGAACATGAGGGTTCAAAATTGTGACTTCACCCATTCCCATTTTAGTGACGGGTCACATTCTGCGCTGTGATGTCATCACTAATTGGATTAAAAGGATTCAGGTTGTCACAAC
>NW_015757474.1:0-548 GCF_001515625.1 Sinocyclocheilus rhinocerous
CACTGAAGTGCCCCCCCCCCCCATTAATATTTAACAGTAGAGTGCTGTAGTTTGGTGGTCTGCTTAGTGCGCTTGTAAGAGAACAATGCTGCTATATTCTTCTTTTTTTCTGTTTGCATTTGCCTGACAGCTTCTCCCCTTGTCAGTTATTTACCTGAAGGCACACTGCTTCCTGCTGTGGTTTGGGAATAGTGTTTGTCTGTTGGATGAAAAGCTCTCCTGATCATGCTGTGAAACACGGGCTGGGTTTGTTTTAAGCATCTCTAGTGGAAACTTAACTGAATCCTGATGAGTTGCGTGTCATGTTACATTTTGACTGATGGGTTTCTTTGATTGAAGGCTATTTTTTTTTTTAGTTTCCCCAATGTTCAATGAGCATAAACAGTGTTTTTTATGAGAGGACTGCTATGCCAATGAATTATTTTTGTATATTTTCCCCTTGACTAGTAGTGGTTTGTGTGAGTTAGCCAACTTGGCATTGCTTAAGAGATGCGAAATGGTGAAGTTGTCATAAATACTGCAAGTTGTCCTCCCTCAGGGGAAAACAC
>NW_015757475.1:0-548 GCF_001515625.1 Sinocyclocheilus rhinocerous
TGCCAGACAAAGCTTTTACTGTTGTCGGCTCATTTATTAAGCTGAATAACAATGTCTTCTACTGTGACTCAGCACCATCAGAATGACAGCACACAGATACACTTGATTATTTTCCGCACAATAAATGAGCTGCATGGGTCCATAACGAAGACTTTTCTGAGATACATTTTTTTTTTGCTCCATATAACCGTATCCACATTTTTCAAATAAAACTTGACAGCTTCATAATGCAGGACTTCACAGTCCAGCGTTCTCCAGTACAATGCATGTGGGCAGACTGCAGTGGACCAGTGAGCTACATAAATAGCCTCCATTGTAATGGCACTATTTTACATATTATCAAATATGTAAAAACCAGTCAAAATTTGGACACACCTACTCATACTTCATTACAGTTTTCCACATTTTAGAATAACTGCAAGGCCATCAAAACAAAAGGAAGTACAGAATTGTGTAATGGTCCACAGATTTAAACATATATAATAATTTAATATAGCCAGTTACTTTAGGTGCGTCCCAAATCGCGTACTTATGCACTATTCTATGAC
>NW_015757476.1:0-548 GCF_001515625.1 Sinocyclocheilus rhinocerous
TGTATTTAAGCCCTGTGTTTCCTGAGTCCTGTGTGCTGTCTTGAACGTCAATCCCGTGTCCTACGTGTGATTTCCTAGATGTCAGTAAAGACTGTCGATTATGATTCTCCTGCATTCTCTTCGTTTCTCGTTCCTTGTTCCTCGCTCCTCACCGTAGGCACACCGTGACAGACGTGATATTGGACATTTGCTGGTAATAATTTCTCACTCATATGAATTCATATGATTTTTGCTAAATCGTACGTATTTTACAAGTTCCCCAATTCGTATGAATTCGTACGAATGACCCACCCCTAACCCTGCCTCTACACCTACCCATTACTTGGGTCTAGACAAATCATACGAGTATGAATCATACAAATTCATACAAATTAGCCACCTCGTAAAATACATACAAATTGATTGTGAGATAGTGTTGGCAGTTCAGCAGTTCATCTGCTGCCTTCTGTAGGTCACTGATAATAGTTCACCGCAGAGAAAGCATGCACCAACATATCTAGTTTAAAAGTAGCCTAATGTATTTAGATTTGTACATGTGCTAATGTATT
>NW_015757477.1:0-548 GCF_001515625.1 Sinocyclocheilus rhinocerous
TCAAACCTGCAGAAACGCTGAGATCTTCACGTTTCTTCCTCAGATTCAGGAGCGCAGATGCGAGGCCATCCTGAAGCGTGATTGAAAACCGTATTAGTTTCCTGTGAACATGTTTGTGATTTAAGCTGCACTGGTCCGTGTGTGTTTGGATGTTTTCTGTCTGAACAGACGCGTGTTTGTGTTTGTCAGATTCAGACGGCTTAAATGAGGTTCTAGTTCTAGAGCGTCTGTGTGAAAGTGTGTGTCGTTTCCACTGTGAGACCATCCGAGAGCAGCTTCAGGATCCGCTGCGGACTGAAGGACGAGTGATGATGATCCAGTACTGCAGACCAACAGAGAAAAGGCTTCTGAAAGAAACACAACAATTCAGAGATCCACAGAACTGAACTAATACTGTTCAACCAGACAACAGTTAAATTACTCTCATGTTTCTCTCTGTGTGTTACACCAGATAAGCATTAAACCAACTATAACTTTAATCATTTTGTTCACATACAGTGATTTATTGCACTGACACACACACACACACACACTCTCTCTCTCACACA
>NW_015757478.1:0-548 GCF_001515625.1 Sinocyclocheilus rhinocerous
TGGTGGTCTGATCCGGTTTAAGAATGTGTTAAGGGGTAAAGTTGACAGGTTTGACAGTGTTACAGATGGAATTACAGATGTAATGACAGGAAGGTATTTTAAAATTTAAGTACAATGTAAAAACATGTACAGTAGTGTACGTACACAATAAGTGCATTGTATCTAATGAATAATATAAATGTAAGCAAATAATAGTTAAAGACTAAAGTGGGTCCAAATATGTTTATATAGTTTTTATTAATTTTTATTTCCGTTCTAGTTATTTTAGTATATTAGGTTTAATAATACAATAAAATAAAATATTTTATTTTATTTGTTTTAGTTAACTATAATTACCCTGGAAATCTTTCTTTCTTTTTTTTTTCTTGAAAAGTAGCCAGTATTCAGTATATACTACATACTGTGCACTAAGCAGTATGCTAGTATTCTATGTCAATGAGTAGTGTGGCCTCTCTCTAAAAGTCAGAGTGTCAGTGTCAGGAAGGTGTGCGTCCTGACAGCGAGCGGCCCATCCCCTGCAGGCCTGGAGCGGGGCAGATAACATGAGC
>NW_015757479.1:0-548 GCF_001515625.1 Sinocyclocheilus rhinocerous
GAAAGTGAGTAAGATCAGTCTGGTTGATCTGGCCGGCAGTGAACGCGTATCTAAGACTGGAGCTGCTGGAGAGAGACTGAAGGAGGGCAGCAACATCAACAAGTAAGACGACCGCAGCCGATCACCATATTCAGACTTGCTTATAATGATCGAAAAACAAACAATATGTTTGCAGTCATTGTATGCAATCTGGGAAATTAGTCTAAAGAGGATAAAAGCTGGCACTCGGAGCAGAAAAGAGTATGAATAAAAGAATATAGGGCTCTTTACAAACCTACTTGAGTAGAGGAAGGCTGCAGACTGTAATAGATGCTATATGAATGAACTGCATCATGTAAAATGATGGCTCCTCTCAAACTAATGATTAATTCAATCATAAAAATTAAAAATTAAAATAAATAAGTAATTGCAAAATAAAACACTTAAAAGTAATTACATAATAAAAATGTCAAATTAAATTAATTGTGATTGTCTTTGTGGTGTTTTATGTTGTTTCTGTGGTGTTTTCTGATGTTTCTGTGGTGTTTTCTGATGTTTCTGTGGTGTTT
>NW_015757480.1:0-548 GCF_001515625.1 Sinocyclocheilus rhinocerous
CTCTTTTGTGTGTGGTATTTAAAAATGCTTTTTTATTAATTTATTCAAAATTTGCCTGCATTTTCTTATGATGGCTCATCTGTTTTTGATGAACTTAATTTATTAAAAACTCAATTTATTAATTAAGTACTGCAAACTAGTATTTAATATTCAAGTGGTTGACATTCATTTAGGTTTATGTTTAGCTGTGCAGGGCCATGCAGCAGACTAACAGCTGCTCTTTGAAGCAACTCACTCTGAGTCCTGAGGATACTAACAGTTGGAGATCATATTGTATTCAACAAAGTTTTGGGCAGCACGCATGCTTTCTCTGCCTAATGAAACCTGGGAGAATCTAGCTTGCCCACAGACACACAGGAGGATCAAGACCTAATATTATGCTAACATATGCGTGTCGAACAATGGCTTTCTCCACGGGACTGTGCACCAGAGCCAGTCGACACATGAGATCAGCGCAGAAGGCTTAACTCCAATAAGATGAGTTTTAAGGATTAATACAATTGCAATGTGCCAAAGCCAAATTGATTTTTTGCAGTGCTTTTGTTCTC
>NW_015757481.1:0-548 GCF_001515625.1 Sinocyclocheilus rhinocerous
ATTCCTATCTTTCACTATTCTCAGGATGAGAGCGGTCGGGGCATTTAAGCTCTTTACGTCACAAGTCTTTGGGCTTTACAGATAAAGGGCTCTGTTAGAATGGACCATCGCCAAATGTGCAGGGTGGATATAGTAAAGCCCCTGAAAATGTACATGTAATGTGTCTGTGGGATGCTAAAGTGGTATTCGCTGGATTGGAATGAGTACGGTTGGTCATATGGAACTGACCCTGAAGGGATGACAGGGAAATATGCAAAGCCGTCCCATCGTGAGGGTGAAGAGCGTTCCTCTTGACACTAATCCCTTAGCTTTCCATGCAAAATAAACGATGGCCTGTTCCCTGCAGGATTTTACAGTTTGTCAGTCTAATCTGACCCCTGCTAAAAACATATTGACTCAGCTGCCTGTGCATTTAACCACACGTTGGAAAACATTGTGCGTATAGCAATCACTATTGGTTTCAAGGTGATTGTTAGAGGATGTCAGTTCTTCTCGTGTTCACACAGGTTTCCAACGGAGTAACTACAGGTTACTCTGCTCGAACACTT
>NW_015757482.1:0-549 GCF_001515625.1 Sinocyclocheilus rhinocerous
GGGCGGGTGGAAGTTGATGGTGTGGTGTCGAAGCCCCTGAGAGCTCTTGTAGCTTTTACCACACCGGCACTTGAAGGGCTTCCGAACGCGGATCTGAGTGCGGTGGCCGTTCTTGGCGTGGTACTTAATACCATTCACATTCTGCAAATGAGAAAAACAGACACAATATTTCCATCATTCAGGTTAGACAATAATTGAGAGAAGAAGAAAAAAAAAACAATTCACTGATGCACTGTGATTAAAAAAAAAATCATTTGAAGTAATTCTTGATTGCTTCAGAACAAATTTTTTTATTGAAATTCTAAATAATTTTTATAATAAAAATGTCATTAATGGATTCTGAGTTGAGCCTGTCCAGGGTCCCCGGGGTTCACGTTTGTAATGCCTAATGAGATAAATATGTATAATATACATATAATATAAAGATACATATTCAAAGGTCTGGGGTCAGTAAGATTTTTCTTTTAATACTTTATATTGATCAAAAATAACAGTCAAGACATTAATAATGCTACAAACAATTTCTATTTCAAATAAATATTATTCTTT
>NW_015757483.1:0-549 GCF_001515625.1 Sinocyclocheilus rhinocerous
TTACATTTCCTTCAGCTTGAGGCTTATTCATTTCACTTTTGGTGTTATGATATTAAAGATAAACAAGCAAGCCCAGCCCAGATGTGAAAAAAGTAACGTATCATATTGTTTTCCAGAAGAATTAACTAATGTAACATTAATGGAGTAACACAATATTGCAATGCATTACTTAAGTAACTTTCCCCAACACTGAATATGAATATGAAAATATTTAAAATGTGTGCAGGCAGTTCAAGTGTGAAAGCATATCAAATGTAATCCTGCATTTAGCATTGCATTTTTAATAATAATAATAACTTGTCAGGGGTTTGTTAAGTATGAGCTACAGTATATAGCTACAATATTTCAGCAATTATTTAGTAACATGATGACATACATAGTCAGAATGTAACATGCTAACAGTTGGATTTTAAAACAAATTATTAGATATCAAATATGAGGGGAAAAAAGTTTTTAAATTATGAATCTGGCTCCAGCATTCAGTGTTCATGTTATCACATAACGTTCTCATTTTTTCAGGTGGGCAACCATATAGATGTCATAACCTCT
>NW_015757484.1:0-548 GCF_001515625.1 Sinocyclocheilus rhinocerous
TTTTTTTTTACACAAAATAGTATAGAATTCTAATATCAGCCATTTATCAGTTATAAGGTATAACATCAAAATAATTTGCAGCTAATCGCTATCACTGCAGTATTTTAATATTGGTGCATCCCTATCACACACCAACCTTGTTGAAGATCATTACCTAATATAAAGATAACTTACCTCTAGACAGGCCCAAAGATTTGGTCCCCCAACTTTACAGTCCTGACACTGACCCTGACAACAAACACATTTATACTTAAGTGTCTTACCAAGTCTTTATGCCAGGTACACCACCGTTTCAAAGTTTAGATTATTTTAAATGATTTTAATTTAAAATCATACTTTTTTTTTTTTATTAAGGATAATTAAATTGTTCAAAAGTGACAGTAAAAACATTTCTAATGTTAAAAAGACTTAAAATAAACTGTTCCTATGAACTTTCTATTCATCAAAGAACCCTGAAAAAACATTTTATTATGGTTTCCACAAAATTATTAAGCAGCAAAATGGTTTTCAACATTGATAATAATAAGAAATGTTTCATGAGCACCAAA
>NW_015757485.1:0-549 GCF_001515625.1 Sinocyclocheilus rhinocerous
AAAAAAAAATGTATCACATTTTTCATAAATACATAAAGCAGCAAAATGGTTTTCAACATTGATAATACTAAGATCATGAAGGATCATGATTTCTAAATCAATCTGAAGAGACTGGATTTTGTAATAATATTTCATAATATTGCTGTTTTACTATATTTTTGATCAAATAAATGCAGCATTGGTAAGAATAAAAGATAAAAAATAAAGAAAATCTTACAGACCTCAAACTTAAATGGTAATGCAAATCTACAGAGTAAGCACATTTGCAATTGCAATTCACACTACTTAGAAACGCAATATAAGGCTGTATTATCTAATAACCCAGCAACAAAATATCCATGAAGCATAGCAAGCCACCTTAAATCAATCTTTTAACCCTTCATGACCTCAATGAGACCAGAAAACATCCTTGAAAACACACAAAATGAACAAAGAATTAAGTAACTCACACTTCAGAGCTGGCAATGTCATCCAGAGTGGCAGAAGCTGAAAGATATCTACAGTACAAACGAACAGGGTAATACATTCAAATCTCCACACTCTTAATCA
>NW_015757486.1:0-548 GCF_001515625.1 Sinocyclocheilus rhinocerous
TTAGTTTAAACTAAAATGAATACAGTATACCCTCAATCTACTTTTCATGCACTTATCAGAGAAATAGTTAACAAATTTATAGCTAAGTATACTTGGCTTATACTTAAAAGGGGGCCACAACTGCCCCACTTAACCCACACAGAAACCAATGAACATTTTATTGGCAACTCTTCAATGCAACCCTTTCATAGTTGCTGTAGAAAAGTACAACTAATTTACTCAAGTGTACTCAAAGTCTACTACCATTATACTTAAACTACAGATAAAAGAATACATTTATAAAGTTGGCCAATTCTGTACCAAGAAGTACTAGTATACAGTACTTAATAAGTCTACTACTAGTACATTTATTTATTATACTTAATACATAAAGTATACTTGGACCTTATATACCTTAATCTTCCATAATAAAATGAACATGAAGTATACTTTTTGAAAGGGGACCAATGAAGACCTGTTGCTTTCTAATCAGTCTTATTTAAACTGTGAACATGAGTGAGTGAGTGTGTGTGTGTGTGTGTGTATGTGTATGTGTATGTGTGTGTGTG
>NW_015757487.1:0-549 GCF_001515625.1 Sinocyclocheilus rhinocerous
AAACTTCAACAGCACGTATAGTGACAAAAGACGCCACGTTTCAGCAGGATACGTTAAATAATGACAATATCACATGGTAAAAGAAGACTATTCTGGCATCTGAATCCCGCTGAGGATATTTCGACACTTCAAACGAGCGAAATGCATTGTGGTCCACGTGTGGGATGCAAAGCAAACGGAGGAGTGTTGACCTAGAAAGAGAAAATTGTGTTGCTTTAATTCATTTTGTCCGTATAAGTCAAACTGGCTGGTTGTTAGCAAATCATCACACAAACTCTTCCACGTCGACGTCGCAATTAGCATGCATGGACATAAACTACTGCAAAAAAACAGCAAAAAATACTGCACCATCAAAGCCCCTTGGATGCACAATCCTGATCTCGCATACTATATGTCAGATATCGTACGAGCCGGGAAGCAGTTTCCTTTTTTTACTTTTGTCTCTGTATCTGCCCTATGCATGAGCCCTCCAGTAGCACGAGTCTCCTTTCGTCCCGTGAGACCAGCTCGCATTGGCTGCATCTTTCCGGACAGCTCCGACCTTACCTG
>NW_015757488.1:0-549 GCF_001515625.1 Sinocyclocheilus rhinocerous
CCTCACAATATTAAGTTATATCTCACAATTCAGACTTTTCTTTTCCCCTGAATTCAGAATTGTGAGATATGAACTCGCAATTTTGAGGAAAAATAATTTTGAGATGTTAACTCGCAATCACAAGTTGAAAGTCGCAATAACCTGGAATTTATCACTTAAATATAATTTTAAGAAGAAAAAGTACAGGTAATTGTTACATTTTTAATTTTTTTAAAAATTCTGACTTTTTCCTCATAATTCAGAGTTTATATCACACTATTCAGGGTTTTAAAAAGTCATAAAGTCATAGATAATCATAAATTCAAAATTGGAATGAATGTTTTTTTTTTATGAGCATTAAATTTAATGAAATAACACCAGTCAAAAAAATTAAATCAATACTTTACATCAAAATAAAACACTTTTTAAAAGTATACTTAAGTGTGCTTAGTAACATGAAACATGAAAGTGTCTCTGAAAAATTTCAGTTAAGTGGCCTTTTATTTCATTTTAATATCATATTATCTGCAGTTTATACAGTTTATCTACAAGTACATCACATTATCTACA
>NW_015757489.1:0-549 GCF_001515625.1 Sinocyclocheilus rhinocerous
TATATATATATATATAACAGGCTGCACAATTTGAATAATCATCCATATCTTTCACACCAGTGGTGTAGGACGAGTTATAAAAAACCCTTAACCTGACTATTAGAAAGAGTAATAGTGATGTGCATTGCATTCACCGCTAATAACTAACGACTTGAACTCAAATCTCATTTATTAAACTGATACAGTATTCATTACGGCATTAATGGTGAAAAGAAGGCACTGCACCCATTCGGAATGTAAAAACACAACCCATTCTTAATTGCCTCTCCCCCCACAAAGGCCATACTCTATTCCTGTCTAATGCAACAACAATAACCAGTGTTAACATGACATTTAGGAGCAGTAGAGAGAATAAGACTGTCAGTGAAAACATGATGACCCTCTCCATCTGAAATATGACACCAAGCCAGAGCTCAGCGTCTCATTGTTCCTGCTGAGGAGCAGCACACGCTGACGGCCAAGCAGAGCGGAATTCCCCCTCGCTGTCTATATGATAGCAACACCACCGCTATGCAGCATTCGGAATGTGTGTGGCTGAACTGGGCTTGG
>NW_015757490.1:0-548 GCF_001515625.1 Sinocyclocheilus rhinocerous
GATCAGGAAAAGCGTTCAAGCGGGATCAGCTCAGTACAGATCAGCCCACAGACGTGAGTAATCGATGCGAAACGATCAGTGCGCACAGAAAGAAGCAGTCGAGCGCAGAGCAGTTCAACTGATGACAGATTTACAGATTACAAAAACATAATAAAAAAGGGTTAAAAAAAAAAAAGATGTAAAAAGATATCAGCGTGACGTATCCTGTGGGACCGTCCTTTCATAAAATAGTTGTGAAATAAATTTGTAAGTTTATTATTGGACATTTGCTTGTTAATTCTTACATTACTTTTAGTTTTTTATATTAACCGAAGTTGATTTAGTAACTAAAAGCCTGTATTTGTTGTTTGGGAAATTAAATCAAGCATTATATTAATATAATTCTTACTTCTTTAAATGTAAATACTGTAAGCCTTTTACAGTATTATTTTTGTAATGAATCCATGAATACATCATGAATCATGCATGTGTTTTTAGTTTGTTATACATTTTTAATTGACATTATATTAGTCAAGTCAAGTCACCTTTATTTATATAGCGCTTTTAAC
>NW_015757491.1:0-549 GCF_001515625.1 Sinocyclocheilus rhinocerous
AAAGAAAGAAAGAATAAAGTCAATGGAGCACAGATAACCATAATGTAGCCACACTTTTATTTGAAAACTATTTTTAAAGAATTCTCTGTGGAGAAAATGGAAAGTACAATTCCAGTTTGAAAGCAGTAAAACACTGGGTATTCACTGTTACTGTTCATATAAGGAATGCGAGCAGGAAGTACAATCTTGTACAAAACCCGCCCCTGCAGTGCCACATATTGACATTTAAGGGCGTTTGACACTTTATGTGGAAAATGGCAAATGTGCAGTTTCAGTTCATTTGCTTCTGTTGTGTCTTACAGTGTGTCTGTAACTGACCGGGATCTGTTGAAACATGAACATAAAACTGTCACTCTGCTAAAGAACTTCTTTAACACAGAGACACAATTAAACAAAGTATACAGCATAAACACAGCCAACTATCAAAGCCAAAAACATCCACCCAGTGCTGATGGTGTCATGACACACCTCTCTAGAACTGCCTTGATCTCTTCTTCACCTCCATGACCACACACGTGAAAACGGTTGACCCGTTGCACCAAGCAAAAT
>NW_015757492.1:0-549 GCF_001515625.1 Sinocyclocheilus rhinocerous
TTTTTTTTTTGTAAGCAACTGTCTGGCAACACCCTTGCAATCACCCAGAGCACCCTAGTAACTACATAGCAACGCTCTGAAAACCACTCAGAACACCTTAGCAAGTGCATAGCACTCAGGCAAGTCAAGTGTATTTTTACTATTTAAAGTGCTTTCTCAGAAAGGCTTTTACAGTACATTTAAATTTACTGTTTTTCCTGTAAACTGTAAAATAGCTGATATTTAAACTCGTGGTGAACATTTAAGTTGCTACATTGCTTCATAAACAGTCTGTAGTTAGGGTAATGGACTATGTTACTTGGTGGATTATCATCATTAAGTGATTATTATCATTAATACATTTCCACCATTTTATGAAAGCAATAGGCCTCCTAAGGCAGTGTAACAAACAGTCTCTCTTAACTTACTGCTTTATTACTGGGTGGGTGAAAATAAACATGGATATGCAAGAGAATCGGAGTTATTATCTGAGTTATATTCTCTAGTTATTACACACAACAAAAGCCCATGTGCCTGACTCTTACATGACCTGGTTATGGTTACTAGGGT
>NW_015757493.1:0-549 GCF_001515625.1 Sinocyclocheilus rhinocerous
AAATTAGATCAATTCAGACAGTTAAAAATAAATACATAAAATAAAAGCATTAGTGACAGCAGGTATCATGAGGAACAGGTTAATTTTCCAGTTCGACGCAGAAAAAGAACAGGTTGCACAAATCCATCCAGCAAATAACCAACTGAAGTGATAAACCACAGAGCCAGAATATTACTATGTGTTAAAATGAATGCTGAGATTTTATATGGGACTAATATGAAAACAAGGGCCATAGTGGTTATTAGAATGTGAATAAATGCTCTTCTTTTCATTTGGTTTTCCTTCTCTTTTTCTTTCTCTTGCTCTCCTGGTCCTGACTGCTTCAGAGTTCTGAGAATTGCCACAAGAGAAAACAACTGAACAAAAGTGAAAAGTAGAAACTGCACTGTGAACAACCGTGTATATGGACTACTGTTGAAGGAGATAAACATGCAAAACAAACAAGAACCAAGAGTGGATATCCAACCAGCAGTGCAGCAGATTACTTTATATCTGAAAGGTCTAAACTTCAGAAAGGTTACAGGATGAACCACTGCCAGGTAACGCTCA
>NW_015757494.1:0-549 GCF_001515625.1 Sinocyclocheilus rhinocerous
TGAGACTTTGCTTCTTGATGATAATAAGATTACAGTATTTCCAAGAGATCTCCCTCCTGGACTGCAATGGCTGAGCCTCAATTCCAACCATATCAAGACAATTGGACCATCAGATTTTGCAGGAACAAAGAAACTCAAAGTTTTGTCATTAAATAGGAACTGCTATCATAATGTCAGTAATAGAACTGATAATTCACAATGAAACATTTCAACATTTAAATCTAACTGAGCTAGAACTGTATAAAAATGGACTGAAAAAAATACCATACGCTTTACGCAGATCCCTCCGTTAACTTTCACTTCTCCTAAATAAGATTGACTATGTTCATGCCTCTGACCTGAACAGCCTAACAAACCTGAGAGTTCTTGATTTATCTGGAAACTGCGCTCTACAGATTAATCCGGATGCTTTTATTGAACTATCCAAACTACAAGACCTACGACTCTCTGGGAATTCTTTACAAACGATCAACCCATCATGGTTCCAGAACCTTACTATGTTAAAGTATTTGTATCTGTCCTTCAACTCATTGATAAGTGAATTTGAAA
>NW_015757495.1:0-549 GCF_001515625.1 Sinocyclocheilus rhinocerous
GAACAACGGCTCTGTGTAGTTAATGCTGCTCCATGTGAAAGCGTGTTATCGCATGCGTGTTATCGCATGCGATTTATCGTGCAGCCCAAAAGAGGATGAATAAAATTTCATATTTAATATTCAATATTTAGTTTTAGGGGTTTGTTGAAATCCTTAACTCTATGAATCAGCACAGAGTTCCCTGCCTTCTGTAAGCACCACTAAACAAACACAAAATAACATGTCTAAATTTGTTCTCTGAGAAATCACAAAGTTTTTGTAGTTCTGTCACTCTCTCTCTCCCTTTTCCTAACACTTTTTACCAACAAAGAGCACGTCAGCATATTAGAGCTTTAAACAGAGAAAGCTGGCTAATTACATCAGGCAGTTCTTATGACAGCAAATGCAGACATGCTAGAATAAAAAAAATAAAAAAATAAAACTTTAAGAACTTAAAATAGAAACTTCAAGATCTAAATATTTGGATGTTCCTTTGTTCAAAAATATGAAGCATTTAGGTTTAGATGAGTTGTTTGTTTTAACGCTGTGCAGCGATGCTGGTGAATCAGT
>NW_015757496.1:0-549 GCF_001515625.1 Sinocyclocheilus rhinocerous
TTTTTTTCTCTTTTAGGATGAAAAGCAAACATTAGCAATCAGGAACACACATTAAGTTGCCATTTATCACGGTCAACAGACATTTTATTCAGCAGCACAAACAGTGAAAAAACAAAGAAGAGTGGAGAAATCATAAGAACATAATCTTAAATTCACAAACATCTAAAGAGACAAATCAGCTTGTCTCTCTCTATCGCCTGGCATTTCCAGATATGAATACAGGATCCTGTCATCTACTCCATCATCCGAGCTTCTCAGAACCGTCGGTTTACTTGAAAGTGGTGAGTCTTCCAATTTCCACAGAAGAGTCTTTGATAGCTGTATTCGTATGAAAGTGACTCACTCGTGCCGCCCCGGTCCAATGGACGTTGATTCCGATATTTCGAGTATTCGATGAACGTCACACCATTTCTAAATTGTGATTTCAGATTTGCACAGGTGACTGTGACAGTTATAGCACATTTTGACAATAGGGCAAATTTGAGTTCCTCAAAGGTGTGTACTTATGCACAAGCAAACATTACTCCAAAGAGCACTTCGTACATCTTC
>NW_015757497.1:0-549 GCF_001515625.1 Sinocyclocheilus rhinocerous
AATTGTAGATTGTAGTTTGATGGTTGTCCCGCTCATCTTACATGCGTGTCACTGGTGCTAAGAGGTCTTTGATGCTGTGAGACGGGGTAGATCTGTTCCTGTTTTGATTGGACACTCAGGCTCTAGACCTCTGGCCCCCAGATTGTTTTTCTTCGCTTGTTTTTCCCGCTCTGTGGTAATTGACATATGACAGCTGGGGGTGGGTGAATGTTTCCAAGTTCTTCATGAATGCATGGTTAGTGTCCTAGTGGTCAGAGTGTATAGCAGATATGTATGTATGTATGTATTAGTTTCCACTGTTGGCAAAATATTTGGAGAAATACAAATGACGTATGCAGAATTATAAACAGGGCAGGTCAAAGTACAATCAGCAATTTTAAGAAGTCAAGTAAATTGTATTTTTGAAGCACTTTTTACTTAGTTTAGCAATAGTTTACTTAGTTGTACAGATATTTGTACTGTTTAAAATACCTTAATGCCATGTATTGCATATGCAATATGACGGTATATAAATTGGTGACAAAATAAACAATTGATTTATGTGAATGT
>NW_015757498.1:0-549 GCF_001515625.1 Sinocyclocheilus rhinocerous
AAAAAATGAAGGGGTATGAATACTTTCGCAAGGCACTGTATGTGTTATTGATCATGTGAACGATTTCACTTACAGCTCATGCTTCTGATGAAGCTCAAGGTGCTCTTTGAAACATCTTAGATCATGGTGGAAAACATGATCAGCAGGTTTTGATCATGTGCTGCTGTCATTAAAGGGAAAAAAACAAGAAAACTTTTAACTCATTATGCTAATAACATTTGTAATGAAAAATGGCATCTTCAGTAGGGGTCTCAAATATTTGAAACAACTTATGTATCCTAAAAAGGTTCAAAAGTTCAGAAAGTTTTGGGATGGCATTTTTTAATTAAAAATTTTTTTTAAAGAATTTTTACAAATGTTTTTGATTGCTCACCAAGGCTGCATTTATTTGAAATATGGTAAAGAAATATTGTGAAATATTATAACAATTAAACGGATTTCTATTTTAATATTCTTTTCTATATTTAAAATGTATTATTTTAATATATTTTAAAATGGAATTTGTTTCTGTGATGAAAAGCTGAATTTCCAGCATCATTACTCCAGTCT
>NW_015757499.1:0-549 GCF_001515625.1 Sinocyclocheilus rhinocerous
AAAAAATAATTTTTAAGACAGTATTTGCATTTGTAAACCTTGAAATTTAAGTTACATTCACTATAGCAATTTCCATTACTTTCCATGACTTTTAACAGCTGTGAAGAATGTTACTAATATGAGCCCAAAAAACACATACTGTATATTTATAACTTACCAATTAGGCGCCACCAGCACAAACAGAACAAAACAAACACGTGAAACATTTTCTTCAGTTGCTCAGTGAAAAGTCTGATCTAAAACACTTGAGCTGTTCATCTGGAGTGTGAATTCTCCCGTGACAGCGTTTGACCCTCCTACTGAGAGAAACGCACAAATGACCTATGGTTATATATAAATGCTTATCTGGCTATTTTTAGGACTTAATAACAGTAAACATTCTTCATTATATCATTTAACACTGAACATTTTCAAAAATTTATATTTTAAAGAACGTTGATAACCAAACAGTTGCTGGTAGACATTGACTTCCATAGTATTTTTATTTTTTTCCCGTACTATGGGAGTCAATGGGGAACTATTGGGTGATTATTTTTGTGTTTAAAAAAA
>NW_015757500.1:0-549 GCF_001515625.1 Sinocyclocheilus rhinocerous
GAAACTTTTGATACTTTCTTGTCTTTTGGCGGACGGGATGAGCCAAGACTTTGGACAGACCCAGTTCATTTGCACGTCCGTGCCAAAGGATATGGACATATGCGCCGCCACACTGCAGAACAGCGTGCCCGGGGAGGATCTCAAGAGCACGGTCATGCAGCTGAGAGAGACGGTGCTGCAACAAAAGGAAACAATCATGAACCAGAAGGAAACCATCAGGGAACTGACTTCCAAGCTGACAAGGTGCGAAAGTCAGAGCGCGTCTGAGCCCGGACGACGGAAGGAAATGGGCACTAAGAACACAATGGGAGATGTGTCGAGGGGTCCGACGGACACACTGGCTCAACTCTCGCGGACTTTACAGTCACTCAAGCAGAGGCTGGAAAACCTGGAGGTATGTTTGTTGTCCTGGAGCGGTTTCTTCCATGTCGGAAACAGTGGATTTATTTGAGAACGCAGATGGAACTGTGTTGTGATTCTCACAACTTTATTTTATTTTAGAATACATCAGCTCACTATGTTCTAAATAAATTGGTGCCAAACAGTGGC
>NW_015757501.1:0-549 GCF_001515625.1 Sinocyclocheilus rhinocerous
TGACAGAACCAGTTTCAGTAGAATGGGGTAAATATCACCAGAAATGCAGTCACTCACATATTTGTAACAGGAGAACATGATAATACTGAAATAGATAAATGTTGCTGCAGCCACAAACAATTACGTTTAAAGTGTTTAAAATTTATTATACAATTTGATTTTATTTATTAATTTCATTTTCATTGTGCAGATGGAAAATGTTCTAACTGTGAACCAGATCCTCCACGGTCTGTTACAGCAGCAGTATTAGTAACAGCATTTCTAGTTTTTCTCATTGTGATCTGTTACTGCATCTACACAAGGAGAAGATCAAATAGTGAGTTATAAATATTCAGTATGATCATTGCTGCATTAAACCTCTAAAACAATTCTTGTTTTTAAGACATTTTAATATGTATGAAGAAGGAATGGACAGATTAACAGTATATACGAGTTTTATTTGATGAACACAGACTACAAAGTAAGATTATAACAAATGAATGAGAAGTGTGACATCAGTGCAGCTCAAGAGGGTCTGGCTGCAGACTTGCACTTGCACTCTCAGACTTG
>NW_015757502.1:0-549 GCF_001515625.1 Sinocyclocheilus rhinocerous
TTTGGTCTGAAAAAAAAAACATGTTTTTAAAACATTTACTAAGTGCAAAAGGTATGAATACACATATAAGAAGGCTTAAGAAGTCTGACATTTTTCATCAAAATTAAAATTTTTATCAGACACCTTAGGCTATGTATAGGTTTCTATCTAAGTACTGTACTTCTTAATGGGTTGAGGCTGGGATTTAGCTGGTTTGAAATTAGTAAGTATTTAATGAACATATATTATGTGCAGAGAGCATTCACTCAATATTGTTAGTTCATATTTGACAGATGTGGCTTTTAGAGGCTTTTGCATCAGAAGTCTTGGAACATTAAATAACAACAACAATAGCAAGGACATTTGAAAAACATAACATTTTATGTCTCGAAACTCATTTTATTAATTTAAAAATGGTCAACTGTTATTTAAAACAATTAAAAAATTTAAAAAACAGTATCATACGTGAGCACAAACACACACACACACACAAAAGCACACACACCCTCCCAACACACACTCGAACTATGACCTAATAAATAAATATAGACTGTAAGCATTGAAATAAAT
>NW_015757503.1:0-549 GCF_001515625.1 Sinocyclocheilus rhinocerous
AATGTCAGTTCCAAAACAGTGGACCAATCAGAAGACCCCAGAGGCAGGGCAAGCATTGCAAGCTTTTGTTTACAGTAACAAGGTGGCATGGCACCTGTTTCATTTGATGGCAACTTGGCGGAGGAGGCGCTGTTATTTTCGTTTTTGCATCATGTCTCATAAGCTCATTTCGAGATCTCCAGTTCTGTGCTGCGCTTCCTGAGTGCTGCGTCTTGTGTTTTTAGACACAAAGACATGTTCTGTGTGAATTCCTAAGGGGTATACTTTGAGCGTGGAAGGGCAGCGCCCCTTATCCAACCTCTTGCAAAAAGGACAGTCAGAGAAGGCAGCCCATTTGAGGGCATAGCAGTGTCTTTTAGATGGCACTCTAGCCTCCGATAGTCGACTATTAGGGGGCAGCCCTACGGATTACTTCAGAAAATATCAGAAAATATTTGTTTTCATTTAAAAGTAGACATTTCTAGCTTTCTATACATATATGTATCATGTCTGTGAGGCAAGTATTCTCTGAGATTCAGGTTGTTTTATTTACGTGTCTGTGAAGAGAGG
>NW_015757504.1:0-548 GCF_001515625.1 Sinocyclocheilus rhinocerous
CTGTGTGCTTCGTTGTGAAAGCGAAACTACTTTGTTCGTGTGCATTAGTTTTGGACCCTGTATCATTATGAATCTGTAATAAAGAATAGACTTCCTGTCAGACTATGAATACTGAACAAAAAGTGAATCATTTATGAACTCTCAGTTCAGTTTGAATGAACAGCTCAACACAGACGTACTAAGAAACACTTTAATTTTATTTCCCCTGGAAAAGGGAACATTTGAACATTTCATACAAAAAAAAACAAGGATATGAACAGGACATTCGTGATGACATCATCAGATATTCTTTGACACGCGTTGTTCTTTTTTCTCTCACTGTTAATCACCGTTAAACTAAAGACTAAACACCCTCATGTGGAATAAATAAACCTGCAGGACACGTCGACACTTAAAATGAGGGAGCGCTGTCGGAAACCACGTTAAAATACTACAGGACGCACTCATACACACTCACACTCAGACAGGAAATGGCTCAGTATCTTCAGCACCTTTAAAACGCTCTGAACTTGGGCCACGCGAGGAGAGGTCACGGGAAGTCACAGGAA
>NW_015757505.1:0-549 GCF_001515625.1 Sinocyclocheilus rhinocerous
ACTGGTACAGAATCTAAAATGAGGCTTAATATTTCATGACATTTTAGATGAAGTTCAAAACATCTTAACCTAGCTTAATGATGTTTCACTAAAAAACATCAGCAGGCCTGATTGGGGAACTTCAAACTAGTGATACCGGTGTTGTTTTTTCTTGATACATATGTATGTGTGTATGTGTACAGTATATTAATGTTTACTGTCACTTTTGATCAACTCAATATTAAGTATAAATACAAATAAATATAAATTACATTTTTAAATATATAAAAATGTCTGTATATATGTGTGTGTAAAGAAACTAATGTCTAACATTACTAAATTATAAAAGAAGGAAAACAGTACAGAAGTAAATCAGAAAAATATAATAAAAAAATAAAAAATAAAAAAAATATTTTGTTTACAAGGCTAGTAGCAAAATTAACAATAATTCCAAATAAAAATCTTCATTCCAACAGTTATTTAAGTGAAAGTGAAAGTGACATGTGGCCAAGTATGGTGTCCCACACTCGGAATTTGTGCTCTACATTTAACCCATCCAAGTGCACACAC
>NW_015757506.1:0-549 GCF_001515625.1 Sinocyclocheilus rhinocerous
TCGCTGGGTGACCAAGAATTCAGGAAGCTTTGGGTTAGTGGGACCCACAGCAGGTCACAAGCAGTATGAAGATGAGGAGAGGAGTGAGACGGAAGGGGCAAGACAGAAATAAAAGAGTGGAAAGGCAAAGGATACCATGATTAGAAAAAAATGAAGGGGACAAAACACAATACAAGAAAAGGGAAGTGAAGAAATCGTAAAGGAAAAAAGACGCATGCAACTGGCAAAAAGAACAGGACAGGTATAACATACAAAATATACAAAAATTACAATGGCATCTGAACATAGAAACTAATGACAGTGCTGAAGAACATTAAGTCATAAGGTACTACAATATTTTACTCTAAAACAAAAAATGAGGAACCTCCTTCCTAAAATATATATACATAAATATGTATACATACATTTATAATGTGTGAGAAAAAAATATTAAGTGTCATATTACAACGGCAACACATTTTTATAAAATTAAATGGTCTTTTATATGGCCACTGCACTGAAGTAAAACTAAATCAATGCAATATTAATGGGACAATGTTTACTTCCAAC
>NW_015757507.1:0-549 GCF_001515625.1 Sinocyclocheilus rhinocerous
TTACTTAACTTTTCATAGCATGGAAACGGAATCAAACATTTTTAAAACTTGTTTTTCATAAAGCATGGAACAGATGGTTAATTTCTAGGCATATTTCAATATTTATGTCAAAAAGTGTATAAAATATCACAGCACTACTGCACTGCTCATTACATTGTCCTTTTTTATATTGATAATTTTTCTGTATTTACTTTACATCTAAAAGTCCTCCCAAATCCCATTGATAACTTTTCTTAAGCATGAAAACAGAATCATTTTTTAAAAATCGTTTTCATAATGCATGCAACAAAGCGTTAAATATTCTAGGTGTATTTCAATAATTTAGTGAAAAAAACGTAAAATATCACAGCACTATCACACTGCTTATTCAAATGATTCATTTATCCATATTATTTTTCGGTATTTACTTTAAATTTAAAATTCCCCAATATAACTTTTCTTACACATAAAAACTGAATCAAACATTTTTTTATAATGCATGCAATAGAGGGTTAAATATCATTGTAGGCACATTTCAATAATTAAAAAAGTTTAAAATATCACAGCACT
>NW_015757508.1:0-549 GCF_001515625.1 Sinocyclocheilus rhinocerous
AGAGCAGTCAGCATGTTTTGTGGTAAATATTACTCATACTATCTTCCACTTGACCCAAATATCTCAATATATCAGATGCTGAGGCCAATAACATAACCGTCATAAATTAGCCTGTATGCATTTGTGTATATTTTTGTCTCCGAAGATTTTGTTTTTAATTGCATTTCTCATTCCCTTCACAGAACATGAGCGACACGATGGCTGTGCTGCCAAAGTTGTCCACAGGCCTCGACGTTAATGTGCGTTTTACAGGTGTGTCGGATTTTGAGTACACTCCTGAGTGCATCGTCTTTGATTTGCTTGACATTCTGCTCTACCACGGCTGGCTTGTCGACCCACAGGTACGTCAGCAGAAAAATGATATAACGTGTGAATTCTGTGTATCCAAACAACAATACAAGTGCTCCATTCTGCTTCAGAGTCCTGAGGTGGTGTCTGCAGTGGGCAAACTCAGCTACAACCAACTGGTGGAGAAGATCATAGATTTCAAGCACTCGACAGATAGCAGTCAAGTCAGTGAAGGTACAGTTAATGTTATTTCTTATACAC
>NW_015757509.1:0-549 GCF_001515625.1 Sinocyclocheilus rhinocerous
ATTCATTATAATGCCTTAAGAATACCCTTATAATGTGTTATAAAATGGGCTTCATAGAAAGTGTTACCAAAACTTCTTTACTACTGGTTAAAATACTGTACATCAGTTGGTATGGTTAACAACTTGTTAAAGAATAATAAATCTGATCTAACTCTATACATATGAGCTATTTAAAGAGTAATAATTCATTGATTACTGTGATAAAGAATGAAGAACTCACTATTTGTACATAACGTATTAATGTATTGAGACAACAGTTTATAAACTATGAATTAACTACAAAGTAATAGTTTGCATCTGATTTATAAGTGCTTTGTTACTGTATACTTAAAAGAAAGTGTTGCCAAAATGGGTTTTACAAATGATTTACACGAAAAATTGTTCTGGTCATGTTTCATGGCCATAAAAGCACATCAACTCAACTTGAAAAACCAAAAAAATGACTCAAAGTCATTTAGTTTATTGTAAATCATTTCTACTTCAAAGTAATATGTAAACATCGGCAGCTAGCAGACATTCAGCTGGACTCCTTGATAAATGCATCTAAAT
>NW_015757510.1:0-549 GCF_001515625.1 Sinocyclocheilus rhinocerous
GCTCTTTCACATGAATAACCTTTAAAGGTCATGACCTTTTCTCCCTGCATATGTGGTCTAGTCTGCCTTTGGGTCAAATGATAGCAGTAGTTTGAGTCCTGCTGTGGTTGCACTTCACAGTGAACTTTTGAAGGTCTTCTTCAAAGTCAGTTTCTTCATGTGACTCCATATGACTATGGTCTTTTTAATGTATTCATGCAAAGCATGAAATAATCAACTAAAACAATTTTAGTTAGTTGTTTTTTTTTATATTTTGAATTAGCTTTTACTTTATACTTTCATTTCGAATTTGAATTTTAGTTGAAGTTTTAGTCATTTTATTTTATTTTATTTATTCATTTGAGTAATTTTAGTTATGTGCTTTTGACATTTTTATGTTTTTGAGTTTTATTTAGCTTTAATATACTTTCGTTTTAGTTTTATTTAAATTAATTTTATTTCAGTTTTGTTTATATATTCACATTTTATTTAATTTCAGCATTATTCCGATAAAATAAAATGATTTTTAATAGTTTCAGCTTTAGCTAACGCTGACACGCAGTAACATTT
>NW_015757511.1:0-549 GCF_001515625.1 Sinocyclocheilus rhinocerous
ATTCATCACTTCACAGAACAGGTTTCCACTGCTCCAGAGTCCAGTATCCATGTGCTTTAATCCACTCTATCCTGGAATGCTTAACTTTTGCCCAGATTTTTGCCTTGACTTGAAGTCCGTATGCTTTGACGCTAATTGCGTCAGAGTCAGAGAAAGTTAGAACCAGTCTGCAGATATTGAGCTGCTGGTTGACAGCTTTTTCAGAAAATCGCATAGTGCATAATGCATGCAGACTTAACTTCAGTTCAGACATCGATTTCTTTGTCAGAGGAAATAAAACATGTTTGAGCCAGTTTTAGAATGCCTATTATATGGTCTCCTAGCAACAAGGCACATGTTTCTGAGTGATTGTTGGGTTTGGAACATTTTGAAAATCTGCTAGCATAATTTATTTAGAAAATTAGTTAGGGTGCATCTCAATCAGCTCCCTAGTTTAGTAGAATGTTGTCCGTTGATGATATATGTAGTCATGTGTTTGGTGTCCAGGAGGAGCTCATGAGGGTCCTGTCGAAGGCTGTCCAGGAGTTGGAGCTTACCTGGAGTCCTCCA
>NW_015757512.1:0-549 GCF_001515625.1 Sinocyclocheilus rhinocerous
TTTGGCCGAGATACAACTATTTGGAAATCTGAGGGTGCAAAAAAATCTATAAAAATAATAAAAAATTAATATATTACACTAATTTACACATAGTAATATATACATATTAAAATAATTGTAATTATATAAAGTTATTTTAATATGCATATAGCTTAATGATAGCTTAAATTGATTATTTTAATCATAAAGTAGTATGATTTATAAAAATAATAATGAAATACACACATTGTTTAACTGTAATTATATATATTTAATATAAAATTAAAATGTGTTTAAAAAACACACACACTATTTATTTATTTATTTAAATGATACATTTTAATATATTTTTTTTAAATATATCAATAGCTGTTACTATTTTGTCATTACAGAAAAACACTATAATGTCCAGGATCAGATCTATTTTCATGTGACCGTGCAATGTTTTATGCGTTTTATCCAATGCTTACTTAATTCTGCTGTCCGTAGACGCCGTTGCATCTGGCCACGTACTTGAACCAGCCCGCCGTAGTGAAGGGCCTTGTAGAAAAGAGGGTCTCACTGGAGCTC
>NW_015757513.1:0-549 GCF_001515625.1 Sinocyclocheilus rhinocerous
ATTACAGCAAAGAAGGCCATGGTCATTTCAGAGGCAAGAAACTTGCAGAGTTTCAGGGCACTTTAGACAGGAATGGGATGTGTGAGATTAAAGCCGAACATGGAGTAAACAGAAGGAAGCTGAGCGGCCCATTTGAGAAGCGATGCTGAGAGACAGGACCACTGTAAAAAAAAAAAAGAAAAAAAAAAAGATTAAAACACAACAAAGTTACAAAAGCTTTAACTAAAATGAAAATATATAACTAAAAACTAATCAAAATATAATAGTATCTCAATGATATTAAAATAGCACTTTGTAATTTTACTGTAAAATACAGTAAAATTCACATCTTTTCAAGTAAAAACTATAAATTACTGTAGAATTTATGGTGAAAGACAGCAAAAGGACATTCCCAGAAGTCCCTGCATAACACATAAAAAATGATCATATTTTAAGTAGTTTTCTGTTATTTAGTTAATATTTATTGCATTATGCACAAGATGCAAGATACAGAATGGAAATGTGCCTTTTAAAGGGGTGGTTCACTGGGTTTTTTCTAGGCTTGATTGT
>NW_015757514.1:0-549 GCF_001515625.1 Sinocyclocheilus rhinocerous
AATTATTATTGTATAAAAAGTGAAATTATGACGTTTAAAATTGAAATTAGGACATGCGTATAAGTCATAATTATGAGAAAAATTCATAATTATGACAAAAGTCATAGTTAACAAAAAGTTAAAGTAGTCAAAAAAGTCATAATTATGACTTTATCTCATAATTTTAACTTTTCATGTCACAAGTATGATTTTTAATCTCAATTTCAATCTTGTCATAACTGACTATTGCTTCCATATATAACCAACAGTGATCACCATAAATATTGACCACATATCAACAATAGAAAACAAAAACAAAAAAACAAATATAGAACAAGATTAAAGAGGCCATTTACAGCACAAGCATATATGTGTCATGAAGTGATGGCTGGAAATGATTACAATCGATGAACATAATTTCATCCTCTATAATGGTGCATTTGTTTACAATGCACATTTTGGGGGGGAAAATACTTTAATAATAATGAGCCATATGTAACGCGCATCGCGGCGCGAGTGCAACCTTTCCTCTCAAACAGTGAATAACGGAAATGAGCAAGAAGGGAGTGC
>NW_015757515.1:0-549 GCF_001515625.1 Sinocyclocheilus rhinocerous
GTTATATGTGAGCTCAGGTTTAGGATCCCTCCCCTTTGATTGTGTCTGTTATTTGATTGTGGAAACTACCAGACAAACGTGTTCATGGCACTGTGGTATTGTGGTAAACTCGATACTACAAAAATAAATTTAGCTTCTGAAGCACATGCAGTAAGCGGTGACTGAAACATGTACACATATACACTCATAGTCTTATACATAATCTGGCACTTTCCCATTTATTGGATTATAGTTATTTATATTAGTATAGTTAAGCTCTTGGTTCCCCTTTGGAATGCAAGAGGTGACTTAAGTTACTGTGCCAAAAAATTATTCTTTCTTTCTCTGTGTGCTGCTTGGGATTGTAAGGGGAAATACTGACTGAGGGATTTCAGTAAATACTCTTATGATACTGTAATTGTCTTTCCTCCACCGTTTTTCTTGTGTTTTTTCCCCCCAAGTGTAACATGCTCTTGGCAGGGTGAAGTGGGGTTGGGAGTGATTGGGATTGTGTCTCCAAGGGTTAAATAAATGTGTGGTAGTCTACACAGTCTATAACAAATAATTTTC
>NW_015757516.1:0-549 GCF_001515625.1 Sinocyclocheilus rhinocerous
CATTGTTGCTCATTTCACATTCAAAGTGGGTGTTTCTTAAACGTGCGAGTATGATATGACCCCTTTAGTTTGACATGTTTTTTCTTCATCTTTATCGCTCACCAGGCAAGATGACAGAAGTGGGAATCAACAGAGGCACCAATGACCTCACAGTTGATTTTCCTGAACTCTTCGACTGCATCACTGAAGGCGATGATCTCAGTGGGGCACACAAAGGTGAAATCCAATGGATAGAAGAATAACACAACATACTTCCCTAGAAACAGGAGAAACGTACTTGCCTCAAGTGCACAGGGTGTACACAATGTTACACAATGTGTACTATCACTAATAAAATATTTGTGTGATCCAAAGTCACACCCATGAGTTTCCTGACAATACTTCCTTACACAGGTTTTTTTAAACAAATAGCAAATGCATATTGTTTACAGTTAAATATTCTTCATGTCTCACATATTACATTCTATTTGTGTATTGACAGCTCTTCTTCGCCACATTAATGTCATACCTTTGTAGTCAGACAAACTGAGATCTTTAAACTGTCCATCT
>NW_015757517.1:0-549 GCF_001515625.1 Sinocyclocheilus rhinocerous
ACTCCTTGTAAGGGAAATGTAAAAAAAAAAAAAAAAATTGTGAAACAATACTTGTACCTCAGAAAAATCATTTTATCAGCTCAGAAAAAAAAATACAATAAAATAAGTGCAATTTTGAAAAGGTAAAGCATTCACTTTTCCATTAACAGCTTTATAAAAGTCCAAACAAATAAGGAAATGTTTTTATGGAAATGTCTCCACCTGATCACAATTAAACATTTTATTTCTCAGAAAGTTTAGCATCCATTGCTGTGACAACATACACATTGGTTGAGCTTGTCTAAATGACATTCAGTAAAAATCAGAAAAGCAAGGTGATCAGCAAAAAGTATTCATAACTCAAATTAAGTGTCATGAATGATATGCTGCTTTAGTGTTGGTCGATGATGGCAAGAACAAAAAGGCATTCAGCTTTGTACACATAATATGTCTCCACCAAAAGGAGCCAAGTAAGTGGGACAAAAAAAAACGCAAAGACTATAATATTCTCCACTCTTAATAAATGCAGAATTTAAATTTCTTGGCTTTCACTACATATATTTTCATATA
>NW_015757518.1:0-546 GCF_001515625.1 Sinocyclocheilus rhinocerous
TGTATATATATATATATATATATATATACTGTATATCAAATTCAAAATAAAATAAAACAATCAGCTAATAGTGAATACAATATAAGTTAACTTTAAATAGTTTTATATTTGAGGAAAAACATAGACTTATTAGGGATTACATAAAGATTTTATTAGACGATTCTCATAGACTTCAATATGTAAATATCCGGTCAGAAATCTGGTCTGTGTGCCGAATCCCAGGAAAGTCGTAGGAAAAGCTGTTTAAACGTGGACGGCTGAACAAATGACTATGCATTTCCCAAATCCTTCAGTCCCAAATCTGCTGTTAACTATGCAAAGCATGCACTAAGCACTTCCACAGGCGTTGCCGTCTCACTGAATTCCCATCAACCTCCTGCTACTGCTGCATATTTTTGACCACAAACATTTGGCCATGTTTTGTCCAAAAAAAAAAGAAAAAAGGTAACACTTAATAATAACTTTCATTAATAAATAATTAACAAGCATTATATAATGCTTAAATGCTCATTAGTTAATATATATTCAAAGAGTTAGAAACGTGAG
>NW_015757519.1:0-549 GCF_001515625.1 Sinocyclocheilus rhinocerous
AGAAAAAAAACAACCAATATTTAAATCTAATATATGAAAACTGACCTATATTTAAATATTACTAGACCAAAACCGACCAACATTAAATTTCTTATTCAAACCAAAACATAAAAAGCATTTAAAGCTCTTAATAGAAGAAAACCAACCAATATTTAAATCTATTAATAGATCAAAACTTATTTATTAATAGACCAAAATGACCAACATTTAAATCTCTCTTTTTTTGTTCAATATTTAAATCTCTTAATGGAACAAACTGACCAATATTTAAATCTATTAACACCCCAAAACTGACCAAAATTGGTATCTATTAATAGAACAAAACCGACCAAAATGTAAAGCTGTTTTGAAACAATGTGCATTATAAAAAGCACTATACAAATAAATTTGATTTGAATTGTAATTTTAAATTCATTCACAATTCCGTTCAGAATGGCACATATCTCTGCACTGACTCAAGATCTGTGGCAGCAAAACATATTCTACTGTAACAGAAGACAGAACGTTTCTTAAGATCCCAGATTAGCATGAGTCAGGCCTGTTTGGTCT
>NW_015757520.1:0-549 GCF_001515625.1 Sinocyclocheilus rhinocerous
ATGCATTCAAATGATTAGACATGCTAAAACAGAGAATTTGGTAACCATAAAACATATGGTGAGAAAAAAATAAAAATTTCATAGGACCCTAAGCATGTAGTTTTTTAACTTTTAATAAATTGATGTGAAATTGTATAAGATTCATTATTTTAATTAATTAGACATGCTTTTTGATAAATAATATTTTATTTAACCATTACAAAGGAGTCCAGAAAAATTAAAACAGAAAAAAGTGGAATCCAGAAAAATTAAAATGGAAAATAATGAATTTGGGTAAAAAAACAAACAAACAAAAAAAACGGACAGAGCGTGTGCATCGGGAAATATTTCGCATCAACCACCCCCAACCCCCAAGGTAAAAATGCCCATAAAAGGTACAAATAAATGTAAACTTATTGGAAAAGTTAATTTCTATTACTCCTGCAAACAAACCACCACACAGAATATGAAGAATATCAAAAGCTTTAGGAGTCAGTTGTCCATGGCAGTCCTAATCCTGTCAAAGTACCAGCACAATAACACACTCAGCAAAATATTGTCTAATTATCG
>NW_015757521.1:0-549 GCF_001515625.1 Sinocyclocheilus rhinocerous
AGAAATCTAAAAATATAAATGTATATTTAAATATAGTTATAAATATAATATAAATGTGAATTTACATGTAAGTCTAAAAATATAAATGTAAATAAAAAATTATATAAATGTAAATACGCTATTAAATCTAAAATTATAAATGTAACTATATAAATATAAATATAATATAAAAATATAAATGTAAATGTAAATAATTAAAATGTAAATATAAAAATAAAACATAAATGTAAATATAAAAATATAAATATAAAAAAATTTGTATGATATAAAAATTCAGACATGAATGAACTGTAAGAGTAATTTATATTTTATGGTGGTATTTGACATGATATGTGAAGCAGTGTCCTGCAGTTTGACGTGATGTTGATGATTTGATGTTCTGTCTGAAACTATTTAAACATCTGTGGACAGTTGTATGAACAGAGATTCAGAACGTCCCGTGAGCACGTCTGTCCTGGGGCCCGTTCTTCGAACTTCGCTTATTACATCCGAGATGAAATGTCACGCGCTAATCAGGATCTGGCTAATTCGGTTCTTCGAACGCAGCTG
>NW_015757522.1:0-549 GCF_001515625.1 Sinocyclocheilus rhinocerous
AGAGGTGATGTCTTTTCTACTGGTGAGTGGGATGTGGGATTAGCTTGAGGAGTTGAGCATCACATCAGACTAAAAGATCCAAAACCATTCAGAGAGCGCTCCAGATGCATTGCTCCTGCGGACATTGAGGATGTGCGACGCCATATTAAAGATCTGTTAGCGGCTGGAATTATGAAGGAGTCAAGGAGTCCATACGCATCTCCCATAGTAATAGCGAGAAAGAAGAGTGGGGCCATCCGGATGTGCATCGACTATAGAACTCTGAATGCTCGTACCATCCCAGATCAGTAAACCACTCCCAGGATCGATGACGCCCTGGACTGTTTGGCTGGCAGTAGGTGGTTTTCCGTACTGGACCTCCGCAGTGGATATTATCAAATCGCCATGGCGGAGGAGGATAAAGAGAAGACCGCATTTATCTGTCCCCTAGGTTTCTTTCAGTTTGAGCGGATGCCTCAAGGGATTACCGGAGCTCCAGCCACATTCCAGCGGCTAATGGAGAAGGCTGTTGGTGACATGCACCTCCTCCAAGTAATAGTCTACCTCGAT
>NW_015757523.1:0-544 GCF_001515625.1 Sinocyclocheilus rhinocerous
CACACACACACACACACACACACACACACACACACTTTATTATGAAAAAGCAACGCACATGTAAAATTATGCAAACCTCGATAGATCCTTTGGTTAGGTTTCATGTAATAGTGCAAAGGATGATATCCATTCTAGTTTTCTGTCTAAAAATGCTTAGAATAATGCCTAAAAACTGATTCTCCATTTATGATGCATCATGTCTCAAATGCGAACTATAACGCACATCTGGCTGCTTTCTGTATGTTCTTTATGCTGTTTGAGGTTGAATTAAAACCAAATATTGCCATATTATTCTAAAAACTGAAATGTATGGTTCAGATTGCTCAGTTCATGTAGGGCTATGAGTTTTTCCTAAAATGGCTCACCACTGGAGCCTAGTGGAAAGGTTTGGTACTACACGGAATTGAAGTTTACTGAAAGCTCATTTTAAAGATATCAACCTCAAATTTGGAACACATCTTTAGTTTTGTAGCTTTGAATTTCTAGCAGCTTTAGGTTTTACACATGTTTTGTAAAATAAATTTAACATGTAGTGCAGTATATG
>NW_015757524.1:0-549 GCF_001515625.1 Sinocyclocheilus rhinocerous
AGGAGAGGCAAGAGGCGGAAATGATTTACAAGGCTCTGGTTAGGCTAATTAGGAGTCTGATTAAAGATTTTAATTAGAGGAAACCAGCCCTCTCCAATTTGGAGTGGGCTGCACAGGCAGGGATGAAGAGTGGATGAGGATGAGAGGAGAAAGGGAAAGAGGAGGTCACCGAGATTGGGAATGATGGTGTACGAGAGCGGGAAAGGGACATTAGGCCTACAGTGGTGGGATGATGAACAGAGCAGAAAGAGAAGAGGATGGAGAAATAATGGACAGAAGGGTAGAACTAAAGAAGAATAAATGGAGAGAATTAGATGGATTTGAGGACAGCAGAGATTAAAAGAATGGTGAAAATGGAGGGGGGGATGGATGAATGGAGGATAGACGGAGAGATAATGAAGGGCTGTTGCATGCTAAGAGGGTAATTTTAGCAGAACTCCAAGAGAATGAACCTTTGTCCCACAAATATAAAATAAGCATGCTCTCCTGAGAGAGCAAGAGACGGAACATGACAAGCCATTTCACCTCTCTTCACCCAGAAAACCTCAA
>NW_015757525.1:0-549 GCF_001515625.1 Sinocyclocheilus rhinocerous
ATCTGGCGTTGGGGTTCGTCTTTGATATGAGACTTTAATTGTGCGGCACGGACGCATATTAGAGGTGTAATTGAATAGAATGAAAGAAACAAAAAAGCAGAAAGCCGAAGATGGATTGAGTAAGGGCTCTTTCTTTTATCAAGACGCCCAGGGATCTTTTCACGCTCTCCCACTCGCTCTCTCTCTCTGTCAGGCTGCGGCGTCTGGACTCTCTTTCTCTGAGTCAGCCATGACATCAGCAGCAGTAAGTTGTGAGTGATAAATAGATGTAAACTATCAGGACCCTCATCTCTGCTATCCATCAGATGAGTCTAGCGTAAGAGGAAAACATGTTTGCATGAGAAAAACCAAACAAACAAAAACTTCGTATGGCACTTTTTTGACAGTAAATAGGTTTTTCATTCTGAGAGGAAAATATATTTCAGTGATTGATTAGGAAACAAACGTTAAACTAACCACATGTTAGACCAGTGTTTCTCAACCCTGGTCCTGGGCGCCCCCCACCACTGCACATTTTGTATGTCTCCCTTATCTGACACACCTATTTCA
>NW_015757526.1:0-549 GCF_001515625.1 Sinocyclocheilus rhinocerous
TCCTTTTTATGAGCATTCCCACCACCTTCATCTCTCTCTCATTTCCTTCCTTTAATGGGATTTGTGGCTCCCTTGCAGAAAAAGAGCTCCCATGCTGAACCTCATACATGAACATACGTATAATAGACCAGAAATATAGTGATCAATAGAGCTATTCAGCAATTTTCAGTCTGAGTGGGTTCTGTGTGGGAGTCTTTTATTCTCCTAACTAATGGAATCCAATGAAATATATTTCCATAGATACCTTGAGTCTTAGAAACATTACCTAAAACTGCAGCATTTTTCTCTAACAACATCTTGAGACTTTGAGAAAGTAGCTAGGTAGAAATAAACCTCAGATATAAAAGTATGTCAGAGAGTTAGTCTTCTCCAGATATAATAATTTGAGATTTCACACAGCTAAATAAGGAGGCACACCATCTAGACCTTAATGTAGGTCAGGGAACCAAACTGATGCTATCCATACTGAACCAGTTCATTATAAACTGTCTGAGGTCAGTATGATTTTTTTTTAAAGGGGTCATAGGATGCCCATTTTCCACAAGTTGA
>NW_015757527.1:0-542 GCF_001515625.1 Sinocyclocheilus rhinocerous
TGCGTGTGTGTGTGTGTGTGTGTGTGTGTGTGTGTGTGAGTGAGTATCCATGTGTGTTACTTTTTCCCATGAGAGAAATCTGGCAAGGGTCAGCGATAGGTTAACACTATACCCATGTCTTCATCAGCACTCCATTAACAGATCTGTGTGTGTGAATGAGTGTGAGTGTCAGGGTCAGCAATAGGCTGTGTCTAAGTCAGAGGTGCACTGTGGTCAAAGGCAGGTTTCCAGACACTCATTAATGTAGACACCAACTCATAATCATAATGTAATTATACAGAACACCCATGCTTATGAAGCCCAACATGCACTTTCCACTCTACGAACATCCTTTATAGCCATTTTGACAGTAAATCCATATGGTAAATGCTGCTACGGATCTATTTGGAGTTAAAACCCTTTGTCCCAGTCCCATCGGCCTCTGCAGGCTACACGGTCGGGTTGCTCTGCTGAACTTGTGCTGAACATTTTTACTGCACTGCCACCAACCTTGCTCCGCCTGTAAATCTGACAGAAAATTTGTTTGGCCTTTGACCCACGGG
>NW_015757528.1:0-549 GCF_001515625.1 Sinocyclocheilus rhinocerous
TTATCATTTATATAAAAAATGACTACACTGTAAAATGTTTTAACCTGCAACTATTACCTCAAGGAGCTGTTTTAGATTTATATTTAGTATTTGGTGTAACCTATAGGATGATTCAGTGGTGTTATTTTTTGTTTTCCCCTTTTCTTTTTTACTTCAATAAAATACATTAGTTTAGACGTTACCGCATGAAGATTTTAGCTTAACTTTTGCCATTTTTTTTAATTTTATACTGCAAAATGTCACTTAAAAAGTAACCTTAAATCATGATAAAAAGTTTAATCTACATGAACTGGTTTAATTCAGTTTAATATGACTGAAAGTTACACTAATAATATAATGTTTTACAGGTCAGATCCGGTAGAAATATATCCATGAACTAACAATTGTATTGTATTACATAAAATATGTAAAATGACATATTGCATTAAATAAAAATAAAAAATTTTTGACATATTGCTAAATTTAAAAAACGAGCAAGCAAGTAAAATAACATGCTGCATTAAATCAATCTACTAAATTAAAAATAACAAGCAAGTGTAGCAAAAAAAA
>NW_015757529.1:0-549 GCF_001515625.1 Sinocyclocheilus rhinocerous
GTGTGTGTGTGTGTGTGTGCATACATAAATGTGCAAGTCATTTTGACTCAACACTGTTTAACCCTCATTCTTGTATTTTTCTAGATTGGCTTTGTGCTGTACCCACCCAGTCAAGTGAAATGGGATCGAACAGACCATGACAACGCTATCTTTGTCACATTATGCTACTGCTGGCACCTAGCGTTTGCATTGCTCACTGTAGCTGTAGTTTACTTGTCTGTTCTCTGGTGAGCACGACGTATTCTATTCATTCCAACATGACATTCAGACATAAAGGAGCATAAACTACCATTCAAAAGTTTGGGATCAGTATGATTATTTAAAAAGAAATTCAGCAAGGACTCGTTAAGTTAAATGTTAAAAAAACTATCATGTATATACTCAAAATATTAAGGAGCACAACTGTTTTCAACACTGGTAATAATAAGAAATCTTTCTAAAGAACCAAATCAGCCTATTAGAATGATCATGTGACCCTGAAGACCGGAGTAATGGCTCCTGAAAATTCAGTTCCCTTTCAAGGGAACTTCGAACTGCGTCCTCTAGGGG
>NW_015757530.1:0-549 GCF_001515625.1 Sinocyclocheilus rhinocerous
CCAGCTGAACACCAGCTAGGCCAGGCTGTGGGATCAGTTTAAACCAGCTAAGACCCTCCTAAGCAAGCAAACTAACTAAGAGTGGTTTAAGCTTTTTTCTCTTTTCAACTGGGGAAAAATATACTGCAGACATTGTTACTTCTTAAATATCATATTTTTACGTTTCGAAGACAACGCGAGTAATGTTGGCCCATTTAAAACTTGTAGAAATGTGTTGCTAGTATAAGTGGTTGCTAGGTTGTTGCTAGAGCATTCAAGGTAGTTGCTAGATGGTTGCTGGGGCATTGGTGGGTGGTTGCTGGATGGTGGCTAGGTGGTTGCTTGGTTGCTACAGCATTACTAGGTGGTTGCTAGGGTGTTATTTGTGGTTTGTAGATGGTTTTTAGGGTGATTAATTCATTGTTAGGGTGTTGCTAGAGTATTCTATGTGGGTGCTTGGTTGCTTGGGCATTGCTGGTGGTTGCTAGATGGTTACTTGGTTGCTACAGCATTACTAGGTGGTTTCTAAGTTGTTATGGGTGGTTGCTAGAGGATTCTGTGTGGGTGCTC
>NW_015757531.1:0-549 GCF_001515625.1 Sinocyclocheilus rhinocerous
AATTGTGATTTGCTTTGCACTTCTCGGCCACCGTAGTATTGACTATTTAAAGCAATTATCAGCACTATCGGACATTGTCTGATTGTTTAAAACCAGGGTTGATTGTAAAATGTGTCAGACTGCAACATGTGTGTGAAGAAAATGTCTCTGACTGTCTCTCACTGTTGAAGTTAACATGATTATAACACATTACTGCAGGCTAACTGAAGAAAAAACATGCAGTTAACGCAGGTTCCCTTTGATTCTATGAATCACCCATAGTTCCAGACCGCGATTTTTCCCCTCACTAAACATTATTTGTAGTGCAATTTTCATCCAATAATCACAAAGAGCTTTGTGCTTTGTTACTTCTAATAAGAAACCAATTTTATGAATTTTATGTGTAAGTTTTAGTTTATTTAGTTTTAGTATGTTTAGTTGCATTGCTGTCTATGGAGGGTCAGAGAGCTCTCGAATTTAATCAACAATATCTTAATTTGTGTTCCGAATTTGAACGAAGGTCTTACGGATTTGGAACGACACGATAGTGAGTAATTAATGACAGAATTT
>NW_015757532.1:0-549 GCF_001515625.1 Sinocyclocheilus rhinocerous
GATTCAAACCCGTGTCTGAAGATCCCAGCCTGCACTTGAATGCTCATTATGCGAGTGTTTCAAATCGAAGGTGAGAATAAGGGTGTGAATACGGTGTAAGACAGGCAGCAGTGACACTGACAAAGCGAGAGAAGCTTCTAGAAAAGCCGCATGTTCATTCAAACCTCAACGTGTACCTTTCCTCTCTCGCTGCAGGTCTCATTTCATAAATGATACATGAACCTGTGGAAGCCGTCAGAAGAGGTGCTGAGATCGTATTATGGAGTGAAATCTGAACAATGAACGGACCCGAGAGCATGACTGCTGTCGGTGCTCGCCATGATTTCGAGGGTTCTTATTTTAGATTCGGTCTAATGGTTGTCATGGTAGGAAGCCGCACTCGCTGTCAGCCGCAGAGCTGTGGAGTCACCATATTTTTAATTGAGCCTATCTGGCAATGCTCTAATGAGGTCTGAGACGTTGACTTGACCATTATGACTTGTCTTTGGTAATGAGGGCCTCTAACCCACCCGCGGTCTAGGAGTCAGAGCTAAAACCGTCCATATGTTT
>NW_015757533.1:0-549 GCF_001515625.1 Sinocyclocheilus rhinocerous
ACACACACACACACACACACGTTTACTTAGCCTTCTGAATGAGCAAATACCACAGACTGTTGTTTATATATAAAGCAAAGACTAACCTAAACTCTAATCCTAAAAGAAAATTTCACAACATTCATTTTTAATAATTTTTACCTTTTAAGATTGTCACTAGTGGGAGGTTTTGTCAGATTTAACACACTTCAGGAGTTTTCTTTTCCAAGGTACAGCTGTAAAGTGTGGCAAGTTGACCAAAAAATATTTTGCCCTTTAAACATTAAAAAAAAATAAAACTTTTAAGTAATGTTTGTTCAAACGTCTTTCAAAATATGTGGTGAATAATGAGTGGAATTTTGTGAATGGACGGCATTCACGTTCTGTTCTTTCATTGGAGTTCTGTGAGCACAGATTCCATCAGCGAGCATCTTCCTGTACACTGGCAATAGAAAAGAACAGGATTCTGGAAGCAAACAATCCATTGAGAATCTCTGTGTATATTGATAATGATTTAGAATGAGCTGTCAGGTGAAGTAATAAATGCTTCTGTAGAAACCAAAAAAAAAA
>NW_015757534.1:0-549 GCF_001515625.1 Sinocyclocheilus rhinocerous
CAGTGTAATTATACATTTAAGTACGGAGTAATATTAATTAACTACGTATACTTAGGGTTAGCATTAGGTTTAGGGTTACTTGCATGCATATAATGTCGGCTATTGTTTTTATAATAGTAAGTGCAACGCGTCACAAGGACACCTTAAAATAAAGTGTTACCGACTTTTGGATCCCACTGTATTAGCCTATATTAATAATCAGTCCATGCTTTTTACATGCATTCTAATACATGTCCTATATCACATTTCTGTACGTTGGTATTTTTGTTTGCAAATCTGTGTTGGATTTAGCTGCGCAAAAGTGGACAAATCTAAACCGAACCCTTTCAAAGACTCCTTGTTATTTTCAAAAGCATCTATAAAGCCATTCGCCTTTTATTCTGCACATTTTGTGGTTTCTCATTCAGTTTAAATCCACCAATGGGCTTTGAGGCTGCGGATATTGGGATGTAAATGAGCGCACCGCGCGTGCTGGCGCAGTGAAAGCGTCCGATTGTTTATTGAGCTCGCGGAGCCACGCGCCCGGCTCGCGGAGCGTCACCCGGCGGG
>NW_015757535.1:0-549 GCF_001515625.1 Sinocyclocheilus rhinocerous
AAAAAAAAAGGTGAATATAGTTTTAAATAATAAATATGAAAGATTAGACAACAGATTATGAACTAAGGAATTTACCTTTTGATGAACACTTTTCCTTTACAAGGGTGTCACCAGTGAGCTGCCTGACCTCTCAGTCCTGCAAGTGGCAGAGGTTTACAAGGACTTTGCCAGTGCTACATCCCCTTTGGTCGCCACAATTGGGATGTCCAGTGAGGATTCGTTGGTGGATTCTGCTTTCAGTAAAGTTCAGGCTGGGAGTGTTTTGTCTTACCAACAGCCAGCAGCAACAACCACCGCCACCTTAGCCACTACAGCGTTACAGCCTTGACACATCTGTCTGCTTGTTTGTCCATAGCAAACATGAACAACTACACATGAGGTCATTGACAGTAACTTTGGAAATGGCTCACAATATCGAGCAAGCCACCAAAGACCAGAGCGCATCCCTTGATTGGCATTCTGTCAGAAAACCACGGGTAACATCATCTGGTTTAGGGAGGTTTGTCATGTGCGTGGCCAGAGCTCAGCTGAACACCTGGCTGAAAGAGT
>NW_015757536.1:0-549 GCF_001515625.1 Sinocyclocheilus rhinocerous
AAAATGATGACTTGAAAGCACATGACTAAAAAGCAGGCAAAAAAAGCAAGCTAAAAAGCATGACTAAAAAGACATGACTAAAACGAGAGGTATACAGAGGGTGTCGTTAACCTGTGTCGGTTGAGATATACAGTAAGATGTCCTATCAGATTGGTGCATTTCTCATTTTTTATGTGTGTGTGTGTACCACTGTGATAGCGGACCCAAATACTCAAAAGAGCAATTCTCCTCTCCTCACCACTACGAACGTCAGTTCCCCGTGCGACGAACCACCATTTGTAAAATTAGAAGCACTTACCATCCGGATTCAGGCTTAGAAAGCTATCCCAGATGTGTCAAGTTGGGTTCTAAAAACCATAGAATGAGATTACTCGCTTTAGTTCCCTCACAGGCCACCTCGCTTCAGAGGGATTATTCAAACTTCCGTATGGGACAATGATGCTCACATTCTCAGGTCTGAAGTACAAACACTGCTTGCAAAAGGAGCCATGGAAACGGTCCTTCTAGCGAACAGCAAGTCAGGCTTTTACAGCCGCTACTTCCTCGTTC
>NW_015757537.1:0-549 GCF_001515625.1 Sinocyclocheilus rhinocerous
CTGAATATCAACATTTGTGAGATTTAGTCAGTCAAAACAGTTTTGAGGTTAAATGATCTAATTTTGTGTGTCTGGAAAATAGTGATCTATGACCATGAATTATGTTGAATACTAAAATGTTTGGTGTCTTTTTGTTAATGAGGGATCTGTGGACACATCAGTGTTTTTAGATTTGTGAAGTAAAAGTTATAATTTTTTACTTTGAAGTAAAAAGATAAAATTAGACCCTTAGGGTAAGATGGGCCCCTCAGAACTGGCACAGAAGGCCCCAAGTGGCATGTTGGTACCAGGGGCGCATTAACGCATGGGCTTCAGTGGGCTGAAGCCCAGGGGCCTACACTCATTTTCAGCGACGCCATGCTTGTAGCATATGCAGTGAATGATTCAGTTTAGGTTTCCCCCACACAGTTTGTTTAGTTGGTATGTTCCCGATATACTTTGAGCGGAATGCACGATGCGCTAGTAAAGAAGCCTATCACGAGAGCTATTCTGTGTACATGTCTTTGATTTAATTAATTAAACGCGAGCATGGCATGTTTCAAAATAAAA
>NW_015757538.1:0-549 GCF_001515625.1 Sinocyclocheilus rhinocerous
GAAGTCCTTGGTTGCAGCATCATCCTGTGAGATGAGAATCATGGTGAACCACAGTTATAATGATTAATATCCTGTATGATTATTGATTTCTTTCACTAACAATTCATATAGCAAAATAAGCAAATCATTAAAATGTGTGTGCCACATATGTTAAAGGATACTAACAGGTAAAGCTGGCCGAGGATCATTGTTATATGGAGGCAACCACGTGACCACCACATAACTGTTGACAGCAAACACATCTTTGCCCTGAAAAGATAGAAACACATAGTGCAGTGTGACATTAAATATTTTTCGTAACCCCTGAATTACTAAACACAACAAAAGCTATCAAACTGACCTGTGAAGCTGCAAGTGCAGCGATGAGCTGAAAGCACTGATTAGCAATCTGGTAAAAGAAAATGGATGAATATTAGTAAAGTTGCAGTCATATCAACCCTATGTCAACAGCAAAATAATGCCTATGAATGGACATTTACCGTTGCCTCTAACTCATCAAAGGCCAAAGACCAAAAGTCACTTCTCTTTAATGTTTGGGCTGGGCTCAGC
>NW_015757539.1:0-549 GCF_001515625.1 Sinocyclocheilus rhinocerous
AATGAGCCTATTTTCAAAAATAGTGGAGTGTTCCTTTAAGGAGATCTGAAAGCGCAATGCAACCTATGATCTCTGTCAATTATAATAACAAAAAAGGTCACTTCTCAATCCATACTGTAAGAGCAGAGACTCTGGCGCTGTTATATTTGTGTCAAACAGGCAAAGCCCAAAATACATTTCTCCATCACATTATATTTTACATCCTGTAGTAACACGAATGAGTTTACCATTAAACAAGCCATTTAAAGCACACTGTTATGAAATAAATTCCAAATGGTATTGACTAGGATCTGTTATGAACTAAGATCAGACGATCTGTAATGCAATACATATTTCAGACGACACTAAAGCTCGCTGACAAGATGCTATCAAACTCCAATCCACAAAGCCTTCTGCGTTCAATCTTGCTCTTTCTCTCTAGCTCAGACTCTCTCGTGCCAGCGCTCAGTGTCACATTAACAGCTCAGGACCGATGTTGGGTAACTCGTCAAATCACAGCCGCTCTGATGACAGAACGCAGGCTCCACTGGAAGAGCTCAGCTGATTAAC
>NW_015757540.1:0-549 GCF_001515625.1 Sinocyclocheilus rhinocerous
CTGTTACCAATCAAATGAAATCCGTATCAGTAAATCCGTAACCATGTTTGCACTGCAGAGTTGGCACAGAAGAAATGAAGAAAATAGATATGTGGCGTGAGAGAGTGAGATCAGTGTTGGCATTGGCAGCCCTGGTTTCAAAGATACTTGTTCAGATTAGATGTTGTCATTTATTTCATTTAATGCCTGTCATTAATGTATGTCATTTGTTTCATTTATTATTAATGTAAACTGAAAATTTTTAACCAGTGAGGCAACTGGTGATTCTCCAGCTCTGACTCTTAAAAAAAAAAAAAAATTGTGCAGCCTCTTCAATTAACAACCTGCAGGCAATCAGGACCCACAAAAATTTAGGGCAAATAAGAAAGCCATGCAATACATTTTTGTAATGGAAACACAAAAACAATTTTATAAAATGCTGTAACATCACAGTGCAATGCAAGCTATGTTTAACTGCAACAAAACTTTTATCAGTTTCGCAGGATTCAACATCTAATCTGAACAAGCATCTTAAAGGCAGAGTAAGTGATTTCTGGTAGCCAATGTTGA
>NW_015757541.1:0-549 GCF_001515625.1 Sinocyclocheilus rhinocerous
TAAAATAGCATATTACTGTAGCCTACAGCAAAAGAGAGCTTATTGTAAATCAATACATAATAAATCTTGCATTTTAACATTACATGGAAAGATCTATAGACACATGGACAAAAAGCAATGTCTAACAACCATCTAATAACTATTTCTCTCTCTCTCTCTTTTAGTTTCTTGTGCTCTTTGTGTTTAGTTTTACTCTACGACTGTAAAGCACCCTGGACAATGCACATTGTAATTATATAGTGCTATATAAATAAAATGACAAAATGATAGATCTCAAATTCCATGTCTGTTCAGTGCTTTCTAAATCACAGTGTAGCTTCATAACTTTTAAGGCCAGAAACATTTTATATCCGTCAAGGGCAATGAAATGAGAGCTGGGGCTGTCAAGCTCCAAAAGAAAATAAATAAATTAATAATTAAAAAAGCACCATAAGGTATCATAAACGAAACCCATATGACTCATGCGCCATATTCCAAGTCTTCTAAAGCCGTACAACAGCTCTGTGTGATGAACAGACTGAAATTTAAGTTCTTATTTGCTGAAAATAG
>NW_015757542.1:0-549 GCF_001515625.1 Sinocyclocheilus rhinocerous
CAATGGCCAAGTCCAGCGGTTCCTGTTCACACCCATGGCCCCTGCACCAGTGTCTGCCCCCGCTGCCCCCTCCACAACAACCTCATCAGGCATCCCAGCCACAGCTGCACCAGCTGCTGCCACCAGCACAACTCCAGCACCCATTCAGCCAGGTCAGACTGTTTATTAGACACTTTATTCACACAAGCATCAATATGGAACTTGGCCAGCAATGTAACTTCTTAAGCCTGAAAAATCTCCAAAAAAGCCATTTAAATTTACTGATGCCATCTGAACTTCATGCACAGATTACCTGGATACCTACTAGTGGTGTTATATAAATGTAAATGAAAATAAAAAATAATAATATATATATTCTATAAAAGTTCTGTCATAATCTATTATTACCCGTCATTTTCATAATGATAATAAGACATCTAATACCCAGTTTTTCGTTCACGTTTTCATTTTTAATCATACTACAGAACGAGCATATAGGCTTATGCATTTATTTATGTAAGAAGAGAATAGATGAACAGCCACACTTTTCATGTTCAACATAAAGCAGAT
>NW_015757543.1:0-548 GCF_001515625.1 Sinocyclocheilus rhinocerous
ATAATGATCTTTAAAAAAGCATCATATGACCCCTTTAAAGCTTCAGCTTTAGGTTTTCAGTGTTGTGTCACGTTATGCATGTGTGTTAATTAACCAAATCATGTGATACACTTGCATCAGTGCTTTTGTTGAATGCTGCTGCCTTTATTGTGTGTATCTATAAATCAGCAGGAGAATATTTCTGACTGGAAAATCTCTAAACTGGTGTCTCTGAAATCCATTAACGCAACCATTTTATCTCTAATGCCAGGCAGAGATAGAGCTTGCCTTACTTTCTGTTTGATCTCATTTATAATTATGAAACAACTGTTCAAAGTTATTTTTCGCATCAACTTGACTGTTAGACATGAGGTGCCATAATTAATTAATGGAACCAAGGTTGTTAAATTAATACACATCAATAAGTATCTGAGATACAAGCTGAGGTCAATCACTGGGGATTAATGGATGCTCTGTGAAACAGTGTCAAAATATGATTTAATCTCTGAGGGTCTTGATTGAAGGTTACTAAAGTCAAATTTAAAAACGTTATAGATTTCGTTTTTTTT
>NW_015757544.1:0-547 GCF_001515625.1 Sinocyclocheilus rhinocerous
CGCGCACACACACACACACACACACACACAGCCACATACATGGGCACTCCATCAGGAGCAGTTAGGTCCGAGAATGCTGGTACATTCTGTATAATTCAATGCTTCCTTCCTCCAGCTGTTTATGCCTTTCCAAATGTATTGATGACAACAATAAAAGACAATAGTACAGATTCAATATTCACTTGTGTATTAAAGCTATAGGCTCACTAAGTTGACTTAATTTGAGCTAATGACCTTTACTTTTTAATGTTAATCAGTTACAAAGTAATTTGAGGTTTGAAAATATTTTACGATTATTTTTTATTATGCATAAAATATTTATAGAATTAGTGTTGTTATTACAACTGTGCGTTTTAAATGTCTTCATATTTTATGGGGTCTTTAGAAATCGTTCTCAGATTAAGTGTGCTATTATAAAAAGATAAAAGAACTCTATGATTTATAAGTTCATCCTCCAATCAAAGGCCCTTGACGTCACCCCTCCTCAAACCAATTATGACAGTCCTCCTGTGCTTATAGGACTCATCAGTTTACACACACTCATTCC
>NW_015757545.1:0-541 GCF_001515625.1 Sinocyclocheilus rhinocerous
TACGTAACTCGCGTTACTTGTAATGCGTTACCCCCAACACTGGATGGAAATGGCTGAAAGGGTAATTACATTTCCAGCATTTTCTTTTTGAATAAAATGAAAGAAAAAAAAATTATGGCAAAATTGTTGGCCGTGAAAATGACTCCTGTGGACAGTTTTAATTTGTGTGAAAATGTATATCATGTTTATTTAAAGATGATAATTCACACTTATATGATGGATTTTCATGTTTTAAGACTGGAAATCTGGCATAGTGGAAAAATAATACAGAAAAAATATACCTAAAAGAATAATATGTTGAAGGAATTTTCATAAATTTAACGTGCAATGTGTACATACGTGTTTCTTTAGTTGAAGAAACACACATATGAAATTCTAATATAGTAAGTATTGTGAATACTATATTGATCACTGTGATGTCTTTCCAATATAATTGTCCACATGTGAGCTCAGTGTAGGCACGGGCAAGACATAGACAAAGGCCTTTTTCTTACAAAGATAACAAACACACACACACACACACACACACACACACACACAC
>NW_015757546.1:0-549 GCF_001515625.1 Sinocyclocheilus rhinocerous
TAGCAATTAATCGCAACACGAAAATTTGATACCGGCATATCCCTACAACATAGGCTACTTAAAATTATGGGGATCACGTAACGACCAAACACTTCTAAACTTTGTATTTTACATCATAGCTATATTTTAGCTATTTTTAAAAAGTATTGGACTTCCCAATACTTCTAGTGCTCTTCATTCACTGTCCAGACCGACATTAATATAATGTTAATTTCATACAGTATGTGCGCACACTTTTTAGCGAAACTAATTTTACGCATTTAAACACGTCTCTAAATGAACAGTCTTTCACATGTCTTTAAATAAACAATTTAGTATCATGAGAAACATAAATGCACTGAGATTCAAAACCAGAAGCGAAAAGTTCAAACGAGCATCAGCGTGTCAGTGCTCTCTCAGTGGGTTGCAACTGTCAAACTTCACACATATATTTTGATCGTTGCAACTTTTAAATAAAACTATAGAGGCAATCCAAATTACTTTACCGTTGTCTCGCAGTTTCACTGTCCGGCAACGAAGAAAAGACAAAGCACCTGCAGCAGAAGTCAC
>NW_015757547.1:0-549 GCF_001515625.1 Sinocyclocheilus rhinocerous
TCAAGCCTAGAAAAAAAACAGTGAACCACCCCTTTAAAACTATGTAACAAAATCACACACAGCACAAACAAAACAACTATATAAAGCTGCACTTCCTCTGAGGAATCAATAATTCATTCCATAAATCACATGCACAAACACTTTCTATATCCCACAAGCATGTTCTGGGCTATTTTGTGCAAAACATACAGAGAGTCTTCAGAAATGTAAAAACAGGAAACCAATGATGGCATGCTCGTCTTCATTCCTCTATATTGGCATGGCATCTCATTACCACACACATTCCTTTAGACATACACAAGCACTCACTCACACTATTGCGTATGGAAAACATATCACAAAAATAACTCGTCCAGCCATGTGAGGCATCCTTGTTTGTGAGGATCAGGGTGAAAGGGAACTCAAAGAGGGCACTGTGTGATCCCCGCTGAAAATACCAGCCCAAAAAAAGAAGGCATGCTGCGGTATTGGTTGGTGTTCATCCCAATGGGTTTCACTCCACACAAAAAGCATTCCAGTTCAACTACATATGCGTCTAAAAAGAGAGCG
>NW_015757548.1:0-549 GCF_001515625.1 Sinocyclocheilus rhinocerous
GACGGAGATGGGTTGCTTACCTCAGAGAGCCCCAGAGCTCGGCGGTATGGTTCTCCTGTCAGCTCCCAGTGAAGAGAGAACTCCCGATCATAACTCACATTCTTTTAGCCCAGCTCCTGAACTCTCATGCCCACAGGGCCCTCAGTGGACTCGTTGGGACCAGAACCATGTGAGAGAGGGGTCAGAGAATGGTTCAGTGTGTCAGGTGGAACAGTTGTGTTTCAACATGAGCGAGTAGTTTGGGCTTATCAGCAAAGCTGTCAGAGGCATTTGCTGCTGTTTTTGTCTTGGCCTCGGGCAAGCGTTTATAAAGTTTCGTATGGATTTGATGCACAACTGCCTGTCTATGATCAACCATTTAGCAGGCCGTTGTTTAAAATGTAACGTCATTTCAAACCTGAGACACTGCAAAAAGAAGACATTTTCCTTTTACTTGTTGTACACCCAACATATTCCACATGGGCAGAATAATAATGCCATTGAACACAACAGCTTTAAAATATGTTAGATTTATAGTTCTTTTTTTTCTCTGCCCTACTTAAAATGTCT
>NW_015757549.1:0-549 GCF_001515625.1 Sinocyclocheilus rhinocerous
CTTTTCCTTTTTCTCTTTCTTAGGCTGTGTCGGTGAAGCAAACTGCTGTGTGACTTGCGGGGCTACAGGACGAGGTTTCCTGTGGGGAAAAAAAAGAGAAGACTGAGAAGCGAGAAAGCGAGATATTTGAAATCAGGGTGACATGATTCAAGCTCACCAGGGCCTGATGAAAAGGACTATGTGGAGAAAAAGCAAGTTAAAACAGGCAAGTGTTGAAGCCAGTTGAGAAATCTTGCCTACATAGAGTAATCTGAGAAGAATGTGTTTTCTCAACAGTAGAGAAACAGCCGCAATTTCACTCATCTCTTTTCCTTTCTATAGCAGGAAGAAAAAAACTGGTAATTTAACTTCCTAATATAAGCTAACATCCCCAAATATACTAACTTTCCCTGTCTAAACATAACATTTAAATATAAAAAAATTTAATAAAAATACTGGCATTGGATTAAAAAATATATATTTTGTAAATGAATTTTTTTTTCCTTTAGTTAAAGGCACAATATGTATTTTTTCGCCGCTAGAGGGCGCGTATTCAAAATAAACAAAGAA
>NW_015757550.1:0-549 GCF_001515625.1 Sinocyclocheilus rhinocerous
ATTATTATTATTATTATTATTATCATTATTATTATTATTATTATTCATTATGAGCTAATCAGACAACCATATCACACAATCGGTCTGGTCAGAGCATTAGGACTGAAATTTTGTATTTGTTCTGATTAAATTTCACCTAGGCTCACAGATGGCTTAGCTCACCTTCTAGCACCTAAGCTGGTTTTATGAGTGATGAAGTTTGGGGTGGAAAATATTGATTTAGTGTTGAAATGCTGCTTTATTTCAAAGAGCAGGAGAAGCGTAAGAATATCATACAAGCGGGAATTTTTGGAAAACAATGTTATCTGTGCTTCAGCATCTGTTTCTGGGTTATGTAGTCCTCTTTTCGGTTAAATCTGAATTCAGTTCTCCACACGCCCACTCTCAGATCCATTAAGGCTCTGTCTTGTGCACAGCAACCTCATCCTTCTGAGCCATTGGCCTAAAGAGTGAGCAGCTCAGAAACCGTCTCCAAGTGCAATCGATCCATGCATTTCAGTGTCTCATTTACCCTAAATGCATTTCTAACGTCCACCTCGCCACAGAATG
>NW_015757551.1:0-549 GCF_001515625.1 Sinocyclocheilus rhinocerous
ATCGCAGCTTCTGTCGAATCGCGATCTCGATTCCATTTCGATTTAACGTGCAGCCCTAACGGTAACTGTCTCAGAACTGCTAGAACCGCTTCTGTTTTTTGAGTGAATATAAAATAACACAATATGTTTAATATCTGTGTGAAACCTGTGAATGGCTCATTTAATTGCAACTCTTCATTTCATATTTTCTTCTCTGCACACTATTTTCAGACTTATTTGATGGTACTGATTATTAAACTCTATAATCAGCTTGTTGCAGCCTGGGAAGTGACAAAGTATTCAAATTCCAACTCATTCAGTAATGCATAATTTCTGCTTTCTCTCACAGTGGCCCATTCATACGAGTAGATGACTATCTGCTTCACAGGAATTGCGTTATGGGAGCAGTAAATATATTTCTCATTTGCACATGAAACATTTGTTTTTTAATATACTTTATCAACATTTATTTGAATATATCACTTTTTGTGTTACTGTTGTCCACCACAGTCTGACTCTATACCTGACCATGCAGTAAATTCTTCCCTGGCTTTGTTCATATGCTAGTAA
>NW_015757552.1:0-549 GCF_001515625.1 Sinocyclocheilus rhinocerous
GAGCTGGGAGCCAAAGGAGTTGTAGGACCACAGGGAGAGACCGGAGCCAGAGGCGCACCTGGAAAACCAGGACCGATGGGATTCCAAGGAGAGCAAGGTTTTCCAGGGGTCTCTGGAAAGACTGGTGTTCCTGTAAGCACCTGCCAGACGATACATGTTGGTACTGCGCTGTAAACACAGAATATGTCTCAGGAGTGCTGTTGTGATTATGTTGCAGGGCAAACTGGCTAGTGAGCAGCACATCAGAGAACTGTGTAGCTCGATGATCGATGGTAAGACCTTTGTTCACCCATAAACGGCATTTATTGATGCAGCTTCACGATGCAGCCTGTAGTGTATTGCTGGTGTTGATCTCAGATCAGATGGCTCAGCTCGCTGCTAACCTGAGAAGGCCTCTGGCTCCTGGTGCCGTGGGACGGCCTGGACCAGCCGGGCCTCCAGGGAAGCAAGGAGAGGTTGGATCCATCGGTCACCCTGGAGCCCTTGGCCCGCCGGGTTACAGAGGACTGCCGGGAGATCTGGGTGATCCTGGTCCTCGAGGTGAGAGAC
>NW_015757553.1:0-549 GCF_001515625.1 Sinocyclocheilus rhinocerous
TTTTTATTTTTTTGTGGTGTACCATTCTCATGAGTGTAGCCTACTTGCCACAGTGTAGTGAGTGGAGTCTTTACACAAAAAGGTGCTGTAAAGATGCTACAAGTATCACAATAGTTAGCTAGCTGATATACCTGGTTTGAAACGAACTCAAACGTAAATGCAGCTCTATGGCTCTCTGTTGCCACCATGTGGTTTCTTGGTACACTGCAAGAACCCATGGCGACCAAAAAATAAACTACTGTGAACAGTAGGCTAACAGTTTTTTTGTTTTTTTTTTGAGTAAATGTTATGGCCTGTTCTAGTCAATATAAAATAAATAAATATGCATAATATTTATTCATTATTGTAATCTATAAATATTACCTGTGTTTGCCTTACAGACCACTTTGCTGCTGCACTAGCAGTCTAAGGTTTGAATACATTTGACAGAATATGTTTTCTTATGATCATAAAGGAGACATAGGATGAATTTTTCAATGTTTTTATTTATTTGCATTTAGTTAGGGTTCTGTCGTGTCTACCAGTTCAGAAAAGCTGAAAAGAAAAAAA
>NW_015757554.1:0-549 GCF_001515625.1 Sinocyclocheilus rhinocerous
TGAGCAGCTCCTCAAAGATTCAGCACCGGTTTGCTAACTTTATTACATGCATCTAAATATGCTCTCAGTTCCAGTACTTTAGAGACTTCTGAAAATCCAGTTTAACAAAAATCTTTGTGCCAAGAAAATGAGACGGCGTGGAGTTCATATTCCAGGTCTTTCCTAGAACTGAATAATTCAAGCCGTGCATAATTATTCCTAAAACACTCCCCGCTGAACCGCTTCTTCTCCACGCACTGCTCTCGCCTCAAGGTGCGAGAGCTGCAGTAATAACTTCTGCATTTTGTGTGGTTTACTGCCAGAATCTGCATTAAAAGAGACTCAGTCTAATGTATGCTAATGACAGATATATGCTAATGCCAGGGTTTGGATTGTTAGACGGAATAGTCCATTCATTTTATTGGACAACAGCACGCCGGTTACGCGGATGAAGTTTAAACTGCGGCGAGTGTCACGGTATTCAGCGGAGGAGCATCAGAAAGCCGTCGGCAGAGGACTGCAGGGACGACTGGAAGTCATTTAGCATCAGCTAACGATGGTGACATCACT
>NW_015757555.1:0-549 GCF_001515625.1 Sinocyclocheilus rhinocerous
AAAAAAAGCCAGGACAATTCACAAAACACATGCAGTTTATATTACAATGTGTTAATAACAAAGTGTCTTTTAGGTTAGTGTTTAGCGTTGCTGTGTTTCAATTCATATTGATTTTATATTTATTATGACGTTAAAAATATTCAGGAAATATGTATTTATAAGTGAATCTTAAAGGAGTAATGAACTGCCTCTGTTTTTATTTTGTACTGTTCTTTGAGGACCACTTATGATGTTATCAAGATTTTTGCATCAAAAAACATAATTTAGAAGTATTAGGCTATTTTCTGTTCTGTTTTAAGCCCCCTCATCAGAACGATCTGTTTGAATAGGTTTGGTGGATTGTAAACTTGGAACCAAACGCCCACTGCCATGATTGGCTAACATTTGTGTATGTTTGACAGTCTATGTACTTCACAGATGGATGCTGCTGTGATTTAAGTTTTAAAACACATAAATACTCATATCAATCAAACTGTTCAACAGACAAAACAATAGTAATCACGTAATAAAAACAGTCAATCACACTGTAATGTTGGATCCAAAATAGCC
>NW_015757556.1:0-549 GCF_001515625.1 Sinocyclocheilus rhinocerous
TGGAGTTATTACCCGGCCGTAACAAAACACTGTCGCTGCAGTTCCTCCACTCCATCTAAACACCAACCAAACCTGTCATCTCCAGCCAATTATCAGCAAAGTCAAATTGGCAGGAATGAAATTTACAGTGCCACACTTAAAATAAGGGAATGATGTTTAGTCTACAATCCCAATGAACGCCTTAGTGTTTTTGCTCTCCGTATCTAATGAACTTGATGGTTATACGGGATTAATTGTTGTTTTTGGAATAACAGTATCTGTAGCTACTGGTCTGTTTGTGTGTGTGCGTAATCTGCATATGCGCATGGTAACTTTTTTTTTTTGCATACGCATGTGTGATCTGCAGCTCCTGGGACATCAGGCACACCAGGAACGGTCTCTTTCCCAGAGTGCCGCGCAGCAGTGCCCGCCTAGCTTTGGCACCTCAGCTGTCAGCCCGCTCTGCTGATGAGGAGAAGGTGTGGGGCGATGAAGCCGATAATGAAGGTACCATCTTGTTGTCACGACAGATTGTTTGCTCTGGGCTTTCCGAGGTGCCGGCGAGCTCCA
>NW_015757557.1:0-549 GCF_001515625.1 Sinocyclocheilus rhinocerous
GTGGGAGGCTGCGGGGGCGGGTGATTGGGTGCCTGAATAGGAGGCTGGTTGCTGGAGTAGCGACGAGGGGTCGTGTTGGTTTGAGCCTGTGGTTGTGTGGGGCTCAGATTGGTCGGAGAGTTACTAGAAAGCAGTCTAGGGGAGGGGCTGAGGGACTGAGGGGCGCCTGAAGAGGCTTGCTGTACTGACTGATTGGCTGGTTGGCCTGGTGGAGGGTTGGCTGGTTTAGGAGGAGCTGGGGCCGGCTTCTTGGTACCTATAAATAAAAAGAGAATTTAAAACAAGCTCTGTCTGGTGTTCTGAGCTGTTCTCATACAACACCCTGTCTACACCGGACGTGGCCATTGTTGCAAATCCATTCATACTTTGTTTCAAAAGTTTACTGTCGGAGACTTGTTTCGTTGCATCATGTCGAACTGTGCTGTATCCAGTGTAGACAGTATCAAGGATTATTGTCGCATTATGTTGTTTACTTATCTTCTGAGGTAAGTCTACTGACCTCTGCGTGCCATGTGAGGACTGGGTCCTGTAGATCCAGCCACAGGGGTC
>NW_015757558.1:0-549 GCF_001515625.1 Sinocyclocheilus rhinocerous
GAGTTTGGGCTTGTGGCGTGTTTTGTTGCATGCTGATTTTGTGTTTGTGGTTTGTACACTTCATCTGTCCTGATGTGCACAGATGATTCAGCCACTAGATGTCATATCGTCCAGCTTTCGTCTGTTTGAAGTCCGTCCAGTAATAGTACGACTGTGTCTGAAACCTGAAAACACTCAGACGGTCATTTATTGAAGGCAGCAAAGATGTTTCTTCCCACAATGCGTCTGGCTGAATGGCCTGTTTAAACCTCTGATTTAATTTCTACCAAAATAGAAATAAGCATCATAGTCCTCAAATATTCACTTCTGCAGATCTCTGCGTTAGATCATCAGACATGACGTCCAGTATGCATTATTGTCCAGGGTTATTTCAGCAGCATTGAGATGCTATTATAGTTTTTATTACTATTTTGAATCATTTTTTATTTTTATATAAATTAAGTTGTAGTAATTTGTCATTTGTAGCATTTTTTTTGTGTGTTGTCATTTTTAGTATTTTAAAAAATATATATTTTTAATATTATATATATTTATATATAATATAATATA
>NW_015757559.1:0-549 GCF_001515625.1 Sinocyclocheilus rhinocerous
CTTGATTATGTATGGTAACCCTCATTCCCTGATGGAGGGAATGGAGTGTCTGAATGAAAGTATGGGGGCTGTCCTTGAAAGCCCCCTCTGCACGCCAATTTTCATTGGCCTTTTCTGATACTCTCAGAGGTGATTGGGGCTTTCAAGGACGGCCCCCATACTGTCATTCCGACCCACGTCTCCGTTCCCTATATCAGGGAATGAGGTTTACCATACGTAACCGAGATGTTTTTGGTATTACGTCGTTAGCTTAGCAACATGCAAACTCTATCTCTAACACAACTCCCCTGTGCATTTCGCATAAGGAGCACTATTTGTATGAGTTGCAGCTTATAATAGAGCTTTCCTACATAGCTGCTTATGTAGTGAGCAGACAGCAAGGCAGCTAACTAGGTTTTGGCACACAGCCATTGTGATTTAGTACATTTAGGAGCTTGCCGAGCATGGTAGACCATGCAAAAGCTCTATTTCAAAATGACTGTTTATTTGGATTGACTTTGGCTGAGTGAATCTTAGGGCTGAACGATTAATTGCATTTGCGATAATATC
>NW_015757560.1:0-549 GCF_001515625.1 Sinocyclocheilus rhinocerous
ACTCACCCTCAAGCTATCCTAGGTGTATATGACTTTCTTCTTTCAAACGAATACAGTCGGAGTTATATTAAAAAATGTCTTGGCTCTTCCTAGCTTTATAATGGCAGTGAAAGGGGGTCAAGGTTTTGAAGCCCAAAAAAGTGCATCAATCCATCATAAAAAGTGCTCCACATGATAAAAATATCCATATTTAAAGCTTTCTAAACTGTAATCTGTAAACTGTAATCCGCTAATTGTCATGCGTGTGTTCTTGAGAGACTGGCGTTTTAGCGGATGACGTAGGCATAGCGTAAGCTCCAGTGAGAAGTGACGAACACGGAAGCGCAGAGGAGAAAGCAAAACAAAACACCAGTCACGCATTAGAAGTACAAAATAAGCGTTTGTTAAAAAAAAAAAAAATTTCAGAGGATAGCGAAAACAATTCACTTCGTAACGTGGTTTTCCTTTGCTGTAAATTAGTGATCGACCGAAATTGATTTTTTTATAACCGATACCAATTATTTACATGTTTATGTGCCCGATAACTGATATGCAGAACCGATATTTATT
>NW_015757561.1:0-550 GCF_001515625.1 Sinocyclocheilus rhinocerous
AAAAAAGACATGTGAGAAGGATGTTTTTTTCCATTTCATCTCTCCAGCTGGAACCACAGTCTAGCCCATCACATTTCTGCTCTAGAATGAACAGTCTGAAGCCAGATAATTTACTTGGGACACAGGTTCGGTTTAAGTATCTGCAAGAAACTTCCTGGATATGTATATAAACCCTTGTTAATACACGCGAGTGTGCTCTAACATGCTCTGTGAGTGTGTGTGACTGCTAAGGAGAGTGTGTGCATGTGTGCCAGTGCCTTGCAATGCAATTCTGTGCAATGTGCTTTGATAAGGTCAAATGTGTATTTCCAGAATCTTTAGATCAAACATCACATCTGGCATTAATGGAACGGTGGATACATTGTATTTAACCCTGTGAGAAGTTTATTTTCATATTAACAATCTGACGGCCTGAAAATGTCTTTGAAACCACCTCTAACAACCATTTTAAACACTGGAAAGACTCATTTGACCTTGATGGGTGTGTGCAGCGTTCAGTGCTCTACAAGGGTGGGCTAGGCGCCATGCATGTTCAGGATGCTGTGTAAGA
>NW_015757562.1:0-550 GCF_001515625.1 Sinocyclocheilus rhinocerous
CATGTTGGTTATGTGATGTGGTGAGGAGCGCCGAAACACGGTGCATCTGTGAGTGTGAATGAAAGGGGCTTATTTCACAGCAAATGTGCTTTTCTTCAAAGCTGGTAGGACAGCTGTTGCACAGAATCACATTTGTAATATCCATCCAAAAGCCCCCTGCTTATCAAAAAGACATACAGCCATTTACATGTCATTAGACAGTCTTATCTTATCACTGCCATTTATCAAGCACTGGCAGTTACGCAATGATTTTTATTTTTTTTTACCAAGAATTGCATCAATAATAAAATTGCAGTCAAAACCAATAATTATTTCATAAATGCACAACATTCAAAAGTTTTGGGTGAGAAAGATTTTTTATTTATTTTATTTTTGTAGTTTTGTTGTTGTTGTTGTTATTATTTATTTATTTATTTGGAAGAAATGAATACTATTTACAAATATTTCTAATCCAAAAAAATATTTAAATCTTTTATTTTGATAAAAAAAAACTGTTTTCAACATTTATAATAACACAAAATATTTCTTGATCACCAAATCTGATTTCTGA
>NW_015757563.1:0-550 GCF_001515625.1 Sinocyclocheilus rhinocerous
AATCGACTAACAGCCATATTTTAAAATAAAACCATGCCCCGTAAATAGTTCTTAAGTATACATATGTAGAATTTTAGTGTTTTATTTCATGTTATTAAAAACACTGCAATATATTATTAGAAATACTGTGATATAAGTACTGTAATAACATCTGAATTTAATATGTGGAAAAACTATCTATCTTTGTGTATGATTCATTTATAAAGTCAAATTATAAATTTTGCACAACTAATAATAACTCGTTACCTAGTTATTGTTTCTATTTTTGTTTTTGAATAATCTGTGGCCCTAACAAAGATTTCGTTTTATTGACAAAGCTTCTATGGTTTCTGCATTTAAACCTGACCGTTTTGAATCGTAAATGATGCATAATCTTTAATTAGCAGTTATTTTCAGCACACAACTAGATTAAACATGTATTCAGTGTTTTATTCTTTTTGAAATACATGTTTTATTGTTTGAATGGTTTACTTTTATTGTATGTCATTTTTCCAGCACTTCTGACCTGCCCACACTCCAGTCCAGTAGGTGGCGGTAAATGCACCTTTAA
>NW_015757564.1:0-550 GCF_001515625.1 Sinocyclocheilus rhinocerous
ATAAAAACCATGATAAATAGCAGCATTTATCTAAATATTTATTCCACTACAAAAAAAAGGATATCAAGTGCTGCACAGAGACTTGCATGCGAGCATATTTCTGGTACTGAATTAAAAAATAAAAATCTTTTTATCTTACAATTCTGACTTTTTTCACATTTCTGAGAAAAAATATAAGAATAGTGAGATATAAATTAAAACAATTTTTCTTGCAATCTGAGTTTCTCACAATTCTAACTTTTTTGCAATTCTAAAAAAAAAAAAAATCAAAAATACAAGTTATAACCTCAGAATTCTGAGAAGAAAAGTACAAATTGTAAAATATAAATGTACAATTGCAAGAAAAACAGTTAGAATCGTGAGATTAAAAGCCACAATGATTTTTTTTTATTTCGTGGCAGAAACACTAAACATAATTTTGTCTGTTTTTCTTGCAATTGCAACTTTAAGACTTTTCTTCTCAGAATTGTGATTTTTTTTCCAACTGCAAATTAACAATTTTTCCCAGAATTGAGGAAAAAAATCTGAATTTTCACAACTTTTTCTCACA
>NW_015757565.1:0-549 GCF_001515625.1 Sinocyclocheilus rhinocerous
GTTCTGGTACTATGAAAAGGTTCCTGCGGTGCGAAAGGCCCTTTAATGTGACAAAAGTAGTATGTCCAAATTCACAGTACTCATAAAAGAGTAGGTAAAAAGTACCCGGTTGACCTACTACTTCCAGCGTGATTCTGAAATGTGCATACAGTGGACACTTTACTACCCTATGAGGCCACAGGAGAGGATTTATTAATGAAAGTGACGCAACGCAACTGGCACTGGTAGATCACGTGATAATGACAACATGGCGAATGTAGTACGTCCAGATTGCATTCATACAACACTCATTCATATTACATAGAACTTACTCTTTTTGCAGTCACAAAGTAATTACTTATTCAAAAAATGACCTACTCAAAAGACTATGCGATTTCAGACACAGCTGTGGCCTGCAGGGTCGGTCACATGCTCCAACCGAGGAGATTCATAATACTTGGAGAAAACTATCCATTAGCATTCCCATTCTCTTAGCACAGGGGTGTCCAAACCTGTTCCCATAGGGCCACTGTCCTGCAGAGTTTAGTTCCAACCCCAATTAAATACACC
>NW_015757566.1:0-550 GCF_001515625.1 Sinocyclocheilus rhinocerous
TTGCTTGCTTGCTTGTTTGTTTTAGATTTAAATGCATGACAGACAATTTTGTTTACTTTTTAATGAAATGCATTATTGATACTCCAATACCTTTTCATTGAGAGAATTGCTATTGTTTTGCTGAACTTAACAAGTTGTTGTTAAAACAAACAAACAAACAAACAAAAACCAACAGCTCATGCTTAACATGAGTAACAGGGTAAAGAGTGGGCAAAACCTGAATTTATTTATTTACTTATTTTTAACATGCAAACCGTTACTAATGACGTTTTAAAACATTACTTCTTTAACTTAAACATGTATTACTTTCACCATCACCATGTACACTATCAGTGTGTTAGATCTTCTTATATAACAACAAGGACGTTAGACACTAACAGTGGACACTCTGACTACCCCATATCTGAGCATAAAGAAGCTAAAATAGAGGGTTCATCAAATAAAGAATTGATCATTTTATAAAACGTTACATTAGTATAATTTCTTAGAGTGGACATATTGAGGTTGACAACATCAGAATGAATAAAATAAGACAAAAAAAAAAAAAAAA
>NW_015757567.1:0-550 GCF_001515625.1 Sinocyclocheilus rhinocerous
GAGAGAGAGAGAGAGAGAGAGATGTGAATCAGCAGTCCATTCCAGCTTCAGTGCGAGTATGACCATATAAGGACACAGGCCTCAAAACACCGCTCCCGGACTGTGATGCGGGCTGAATAAGAGAGGTGACGGTCAAAGAAAGACAGCAAGATAATAAGAGTATTAGTGACACATTCAGGAAGATGAGCAATGACCTGCAACACCTACAATGTCTGTGAGACCCAACATAAACATTTCCATTTCCTAGACGTTACTTCCTTAAAAATACCAAAGGAAATTCAAGTTAATTTAGTTTATCCAAACAGTCTTAATAGTGCGTTTGTGGTATGCAGGTAGTCACTGTCAAATGTGGGATTATCCTTTCCATTGCTAAAATCTAAGAATATATTTAATGCCACCTCTTACAATAATGGGTCAGCACTATATGAATGACCACACATGAAAGTTTTGTTGACATTTGTGGTACATTTGAGGTAAAAGAAGCTTTTTGATGTACAATTTTGGAACAGAAAGGCTGTTTCCACATGTAAAACCCTCAAACAAAACAAAC
>NW_015757568.1:0-550 GCF_001515625.1 Sinocyclocheilus rhinocerous
TGGAATCTGCTATTCTTTTATATTTAGAATGATTTTTATATCTTTATCATTATCATTATAGTTATCGCACTTGGTGTGAACGTGCCTTTAGCAAGGAAAAGGTATTTATTGAGGATTGCAATTATTAGAATAACAGCTTGCCAATATTTCTGAAAAGAGAGTCTCTCCTCACTACAGTATGTCAAAAGTTCAAGAGAGGTTACTGAGGGGATTCTCCACCCAAAATACTCATCCTGATTATGCCATTTATGTTGGCAAACATAAGTATTATGTTTAGAATAGAATAGAAAGTATTAATAATATGGCTGCAAGCAGCAATTTTTGGGGCAGAGCAAGTCAAAAACAAAGTGACAAGCTAAGCAAGCATGGCAGGGGAGCATCAGAATTCAGAACAGTAAAATAAAATGCTTATATTTATTATTTATTATTAACATCTGCTTCTGCAGTCATTTACTCAGGAATATTAGTAAAACTAATTAATGACAGACTAATACTAAAAAGATTCCAGTTATGGGAACAATGGCAATATTATCTCTCTTTTTGGCAAATC
>NW_015757569.1:0-550 GCF_001515625.1 Sinocyclocheilus rhinocerous
AAAAAAAAAAAACCACTCAAAACATCTTAGTAGCCTCATAGCAACACCTTGGCAATATCTGTAATAATTATTTTTCTGCCTCACACACAATATCGGATGAAGGCGGAAAGTGACTACATTTAAGTAAAAAACTACACACACACACTCAAAACCAGTGCTGTGTAGTAACTGATTGCATGTAATCTAAATTCAGTAATCATAATTCCAAAAATGAAGTACTTGTGATTCGAATATAATACATTTTGAAATACTTGTAATTAGACTACAGTTACTTTTTTTCTGGATTAATTTGGGTCAGAGTTAGAGGCCAAAAGAATCTGGGTAATATGGGGAATTTGTGAAATAGCCCAAAATCATTATTTGTTATTTATTTTAGTGTCTGGATCATTGAAAGCCGCAGCTGTTGTCAGACTAACCTCTGGAAGAAAAAGAGGAGTCCTGCTGGCAGCACTGCACTAATGAGCCTCTGTGTGCGTGTCTAAATGCCTGTTACTCTGCATGTTTGTGCATACAAATGTTTATTTTCGTGCCTCACACACACACACACACA
>NW_015757570.1:0-546 GCF_001515625.1 Sinocyclocheilus rhinocerous
AGGAAAACTTGAAATCGCATCATATGACCCCTTTAAAGTCAAACAACAAGAAACTAGTTCAGTGGTAACAACTGAATTTCACAGGACATTCTACATTTTGTAGACTAGTTCCACCAGAAACATTTTCGACATTGTGGGCAAAAATCTGCCGAATTGATATATATTGCAGTTGTACTATAACTATTTTTGGTAACTGAAATATAGCTGAAAAAAATTAAATACAAATATTACATGAAAAACTTTGAAACAGAAAACTAGAGATGTTGCTTTGGCAACTAAATGAAATAAATCAAGTTGAAGTAGTAAAATTACTAAAACTAAAACTGAAATAAAAATGTATTAAAGCTATATGATAAAATGACATGCACATATCAACATTTCTAAAACTTAAACTAAAATGAAAATGAAAACTGAAAAAAAATAAAGGTTATTAAAAATATTAATAAATACTATAACAGCATATAAATACTACTAAAATAAAACTTAAGTCGAATTAAACGTCAAATTAAGATTAAGATGAAATTAATATGTACTTAACCAATTATT
>NW_015757571.1:0-550 GCF_001515625.1 Sinocyclocheilus rhinocerous
ATAATTTAACAAAATTAAACAAAATATGAAACATTGCCATTGTAATATTTCATTGTAAAATAAAAACATTTTTAAGAATTTAAGAAGTGTTTAAGAAAAATTATTTGACAATAAAATTTATAATAATATAATTTTAATTTTAATTATAAGACTAATAAAAGAGCATGGTATGTCCTCACTTAGACAGGTAACTGTTAAATGAACAGTATATAATTTTTACATTGGATACACTTTAAGTCTTTATGTATAATGCATTATAAAGGTATTCATAATGTTCATTATAATGCATTATATCTGTTCACAAATAATTGTAACCAAAGTTAAAATGCATTATAATATTTGAAAGTCTGTTAGTCGTGTGTTTTAATGCATTATACTTTCAATAAGTGTAACAATGAATGGTTAAGCATTATAATGTATTATAACTGTGGTTACAATAATTCATAAGATCATACCATGCATTATAAGGTGTATTACAAGGCATAATTAATGCAATAAAACTACTTTTATAATGCATAATATATAAAGGCGTTGAGTAAAGTGTTGCATT
>NW_015757572.1:0-550 GCF_001515625.1 Sinocyclocheilus rhinocerous
CTTTTATGACTAATTATTTTAAAATGTGGCAAGTAGTCATAATGAGTGGGTGTGTCCAAAATATCCTCCCTTCAGTCTTTAATAACTTTAAACTCAGAAAAAGGTACTTGAAAGCTGTCACTGGTGGGGTCCCTTTTCAAAAGGCACACTTTTGGACAATTTGTACCCATAAAGGGTGCATACCTTAAAGATATATTAGTAGAAAAGAGTACGGCCCAGTCACATATTTTGTACCCTCTTTCCTTAGAGTGTACAATGAAGTTTTGCATCTTTCCCAAGTTTTGTGTCTCACCTTAAAGCAGTGCGTCTTCTGCTCGCCGTCCCAGATGGTCCGAGGAAGGGGGAACTTCTTCCGGATGCGGTACTTCTCCACCGGGCCCAGCGGCCTCCCCCTCAGGCGCTCCGCCTCGCGGTAGTGCGCGTCCAGCCACAGGTCCTGCAGCTTGGCGTGGGACTCCCGAGTGAAGCGGTGGCTCTGCAGGATCTGATAGAGAGCCTCGAAGTTCCCGCCGTGGAAGGCGACGAGAGCGCGGGCGCGCATCACCGACTC
>NW_015757573.1:0-550 GCF_001515625.1 Sinocyclocheilus rhinocerous
TCTCTCTCTCTCTCTCTCTCTCTCCTTTTCATCTTTGAATGCAGTGCTGTTGGAGTAGAAACTGCTTTTTGCATGCGTAGATAAAGATTTACATGCGTGAATGTACTCAAACCCATACAAAAATGTCTTACATGAAAGAAAAATACATATTCGGGTATAAAAAAAAGAATAAAAATAATTGCATGACATGCAGATTAATTAATTGGATTAATCAATTAATTGCTGAGAAAAGTCCACAAATAAAAGTAATTCAGATATATTGTTGTGCCAGACAACAGTGACTTTAGAAGTCAATATAATCTTTGTTTTATTTCTTTATATTTATTTTCAATTGTAATTTTATTTAAATAATATATTATTTTATTCATATATTTTATTGAACTTCGACCTACATTACATTACTTTTCATTCAACCCAGGCTCATTAAAAAAACTGTGACATTTCTGCAGAATGATATTACATTGCTTTCCCCTTTCTGCAGAATGATATTACATTGCTTTTTTTTTTTTATTGTGCGATTATGAAATCGAAGAAATCGTTCGCGATAATG
>NW_015757574.1:0-550 GCF_001515625.1 Sinocyclocheilus rhinocerous
AAAAAAAATTTTTTATTAAGAATTTTTTTTGGTCAGCAAGGATGAATTGGTTAGAAGTTATAAAAACATAATGTTGCAATAGATTTCTATTTACTATAAATGCTGTTCTTTAGAACTGTTCATGCCTGAATTTTTTTTTTTTTAAATCCACAAAAATATGAAGCAGCACAACTGTTTTTTTTAATCAACATTGATAATCATAAAAAAAAGTTTCTTGAGCTGCAAATCAGCATATTAACGGTTTCTGAAGGATCATGTGACACTAAACACTTATTTTTGTATCACAGGAATAAATTACATCTTAAAATGTATTCAAATAGAACACAGTTCTTTTAAATTCTAATAATATTTGACAATATTTCTGTTTTTTTTTTTATTATGAAATAAATGCAGCTTTGGTGAGCAAAAAAGACTTCTTTCAAAAACATAAAAAAGAAAAAAAAAATTCAAAAAATCTTGCCAACCCCAAACTTTGGAAACTTACTTGAGGAGAAGATTTGTTTTCAGAGGTTGTATATCTATCAAAACAAACGAGTTTATGAGATTTTTT
>NW_015757575.1:0-550 GCF_001515625.1 Sinocyclocheilus rhinocerous
GTCTGGATTTAACATCAGGACCAATTAGATATATGACCCTAAATCCTTCATTTACAGCATATAATGGTTCATTGGTTTATCCCAATGAATATTGTGAGTGACCGGGAGCTCAAACGAGCGAGTGGGGTCAGAGGTCAGAGAGATGATATGATATGTCACGTGTGAGTGAGCGAGCCAGCGGCCGTAGACGTGGGGGGGACGTACAGATTCATAAGCTGATAAGCTGCAAAAGCAGACAAGGTGAACCCACCAGACGCCATATTTGTTATATAAGAGAAACCGGCAGTGGAGAGGAGTGCAGGGAATATGGGTATAAAATGGTGGGATGGTGAACTATAAAACTACAACAAAATAGGTCCATACGAAAACATTAAATTCCAAATGACAGCTCAGTGTGAGGAAATAGCTTAGATTTAGGTTGTTATTTGCTGGAAAATTTTCCTTAAGCTGTAGCTCTCAAATCTCTTTCAGTTCTAATATGGCCTGTCAAGATGATGTGGAATCATTGACCTGGTGACACATTGTGTTGTGACTCATTCGAAATGTACAA
>NW_015757576.1:0-549 GCF_001515625.1 Sinocyclocheilus rhinocerous
TATTCCATTCATCTATGGCATACCAGAGAGCGAGATCTTACTTTGGACATTTGCACCCTTCACTTCATGAAATATTAAAGCCTAAACACACCAAACAATAACTAGTATTCTGTGCACTGTCCTTTTCACAGAGCAACATCATAGACACATCTCACAGAAAACCAAACACACTGTGACGTGACAGAGTCACTAAAGCCATTTACATCCAATTAATGTCTTCATCACGGCACAATAACAAATGAGATCAATATGCAATTACTAATAAAAGAGACCATAACACAATTAGCTCTTACAAATGCCTCTTACTAATAAAATTCATCAAATGCAACAGTAAAGACATTTATAATATTACAAAAGTTGTAAAATACTAAAAAAAAATTAATAAATGCTGTTCCTTTGAACTTTCATCAAAGAATCCTGAAAAAAATGTATGGTTTCTACAAAAACATTAAGCAGCACAACTGTTTTGAACATTAATAATAACAAAACATGTTTCTTGAGAACCAAATCAGCATATTAAGAATGATTTCTGAAGGATCATGTGACACT
>NW_015757577.1:0-550 GCF_001515625.1 Sinocyclocheilus rhinocerous
CATATTAAACAAAATGGTCCGGCCCCTCTGGCATTTGCCAGAATTACCAGATGGCCAATCCGCCCCTGTATGTATGTATAACCACACACTACACATATTAAAACCAAAAATACATGTATTAATGTTATTTTTTGAAGAAAAATCATTAGCTAGAAACCTTTCAGCTAGAAAAATTGTTCCTTACAGTGACAGTAAACACAGAAAGATAGGCTTTTCACACTTGAAATAGTTAAACCTGGGTCATTCTAAACCCTGGTAAACGGAATCCTTGGTTATCTTGCATCACTTTTCACACTTCTCATAATATAGACCAGTTTTGACAGTATATTGATTGTAGATTGACAGTATACACTCTTCCAAAGTAATACACAGATGTGTAATGACACAGCAGTCATAACTATGCTTTATCGGAAATAAAACACAACCATTGACCAATCAGCATCAAGGACCAGAACAATCCATTTATTTATGTTGGTCAGTTAGCTTGCATCATGCATCTATATTGGCATTTCAAAAAAATTCTTAAAATAAAAACAGTCCCTCACTACTG
>NW_015757578.1:0-550 GCF_001515625.1 Sinocyclocheilus rhinocerous
GTGTTTTATTGACTGGCCAGAATATCCCTGCTAAAACAACAGCAACATCTAAACCAGCCTAAACTGGTTTCATCTGGTCTAGCTAAAGCTGCTCTACCTGGTCTTTCATCTGGTCTTCCAGTTTGACCAAGCTAGTCTTTAGCTGGTCTTTCAGCCTGACAATTCGGGAGACCAGTTAGACCAGATAAAACCACATAAAATCAGGACCTAAGAGGATCCTCACCTTCAACATGTTGTTGAAGAGTTTCCCCACAGAGGCGAAGCAGCCGTTGCTCTGCTGTTGGAGACCGAGCCAATCCTTTGCCTGATCGATGTTGGCCTGATCTATAAATATGTACTTCTTTGCCCCACTGAAAGACTTCATCACAAATGCGGTTAACCTGGACACACAAGCAATAGAAACTGCTGTCAAATACACATAATTCAGTAAATCTGCCTTAATACTTTTCAGTAATTCCATGTGGACTAGGACAAGTTAAGCGACAGAATGATTTCATTTTCTCAGTGCCACACTCACCAGGTGTTACCAGAAGGACCAGTCCTCCCAAAA
>NW_015757579.1:0-550 GCF_001515625.1 Sinocyclocheilus rhinocerous
GAGAATGGTGAAAAGCAAACAAAACAGTGCCCAAATAGTATGTCATACATAAGTGTGCAATGACTTGTGTAACTAAGTCAGTAGTGGAATCCTGTCTGTAGTGAAAAGCCTTTTGTCTGTTGGAGTGAGGGTTATGTACCTCTCAAACAACTTGAATCAATGAAACAAACGGCCCAGCCAAGACCACTCAACAGCACGGTCAAACGGAACACGGTGGTCAAAAATGATTGGACAACATCTTCCAATCAGGACAGTTGCCTGACATGACCACAATGTGGCTGTCAACCTAAGAGCCAAAATGTCTGCTTCCAACAAGTGCCAGGAAATTCTTGGCACGTTGTCCGCCAACATCAGCCAAGCTAAGGGGCCATGGGTGAGAGATGTGCCCTCTGCAGTGTACAAAGTCTGACAGAGAATTGAACCTTATTCACAAACCATCAAAGAGCCGATTCTGAACCTGCTTAATAAAGATTGAGAGGACACCTCAGACCAGAACAACTAGAAAACTGGCAAATGGTGTGACGGCAATACAAGTTTCAGATGTCCCAGA
>NW_015757580.1:0-550 GCF_001515625.1 Sinocyclocheilus rhinocerous
AATTTAACTAAAGTCACTGAGTTTCAGTGATGCTCACGTTCTTTGTTCACTTTCTGTATACAGTTTATTACCAGCTTTAATAACCATTTTGTTTATCATGCCGCTAAGTGAACCAATGTCAAGTTTTGATCTACTAATCCGTGACACAGCAATAAAATAATTAAATGGTTCTCAGCTTTTTTGTCTGTATAGCCTATAAGAATATGGCATGCAAAAATGTTTAATGTATTCTATTAATTGACATTAAAAATTATGACTGCAATAACAACGGCAATAATTAACAATGTTTTTTTTGGGTTTTTTTGGCCCTATATTTCCATATACATAAATAATATAGGTCAAAAGAGTTTTGGCTGACAAAAATAAAAAAAGGTTGAAAATGCCAGTTTAAAAAAAAAAAGTTGACTGTAGCAGGTAACCAATTAATTAGCATTTCACAAAGCACAGACAATAACATACCATTTATTGGGCAGAGCTGGAGGACCCTGAGCTTGTGCTTGCTGTATCGATCCCTCTGTTCATTGCGGATATTAGTTCCTTGACACATTGC
>NW_015757581.1:0-549 GCF_001515625.1 Sinocyclocheilus rhinocerous
AATAAAATAAAATAAAATAAAATAAAATAAAATAAAATAAAACAAGACAACACAACATGGGCGGGTTTAATGTGTAAGTGACTCTGACAAAGTCGTCGCAAAACATCCTTACTGGAGCGTGATAGCTATTTTGCTCTGACATCCACACTTTTCAAAGCGCTATTGAATGAGGCCTCCATCTCCAGCGTTCCCGCCCAGCCTTGCGAGTGATGTGCCACTGATACTCCTTTGTGCTGCCTTTCCAAAAAAAGCTTTTGTTCGCTCTATAATTACAGGGGTACTTCTCAACTGTACTTGCCACTAAAGCGCACACACAGACTCTGAACGCCGGTCAGAAGGCTACGCCTGGGTTTCACAGGGTTGATGGCAACATCGAGTGCCTCGCTACAATTCCCAGCACGTCTTCCTTTCCAGACACGTTTCGGAGACGATCTCGCGTCACTGTTCCTGCTGTTCCAACAGGCTTTTCGTCGGTTTTTGTCTCATCTTGTCAAGTGTCTGACATTCTGATTTAATCAACATCCGTGGCTGCCAGTTGAATTAGATCAC
>NW_015757582.1:0-550 GCF_001515625.1 Sinocyclocheilus rhinocerous
AATGGTTCTTCGATCGGCCCCTGGTCAGCAGAAATCCTCCAAGACAGTCAGCATTACCTGGTTGCTGCAGCAAGAGATGGTGACCTGGAGACTCATCACTTCGCTGTACAGGTACAACACTCTCATACACTGCTGTTCAAAGGTTTGGCGTAAAATGAAGAAATTAATCATTTTATTCTGCAAGGATGCATTAAATTGATTAAAAGTGACAATAAAGGCATTTATAATGTTTCTAAAGATTTCTATTTCAAGTAAGTGTTGTTTTAAATCTCTATTCATCATTGAATCCTGAAAAAGATTGTATCACAGTTTACTCTAAAATATTAAGCAACACAACTGCTATTTACGTGCTTACATATTGTTATAATTCTCTCAAATACAGAGACAGAATCCATACAGTTTTAGAGGAAGACATCATGATGGATATAACTGTAAGTGCGTTTGTGTTACACTGTACTGGTCTACATAGATGGAAAACATGAATGTCATTGCATTATATTACAAAATGTCAAACATTATGATAGCACAAGTAGGGGTGTGTGATATATAT
>NW_015757583.1:0-550 GCF_001515625.1 Sinocyclocheilus rhinocerous
AGTTGACATCCACATATTTCTGAATTTCAAAAAAGTTTGATTAATACATTTGAATGCTTCATTATTAAATGCGTTAACGACTAAAAATGATAAAATGTTACCAATATAATTTTGGACAAGTTGTTAAAACAGCAGTTAACGCTGCTATTATTTTTAACAAGTTTGCTGATAAAACTTTTTCAAATGCCAGGTATGTGTTAGCATTAATGTTCAGAAATACTGAGCTTGACCCTAATGTTACCATAGAGTCCTGCTCAGAATTGTATGAAGAGTTTGCCTAGCGTTTGCTGTGTCCTGAAGCCAAAAAACCCACATGCCTTCAACTGTGCCATGACTTTTGATGAGTCTTTTTCTAGAAAGATTCTTCCTAAACTCAACTACTCCAACTTATACTCAATAAATGGGTGCCCTTAGTGAAAATGTCAATCTAACATTTGAAACCCAATATGTCAAAAATATTGGGTTTCAAGAAACCCAATGTCAAAAAAACAGTATCTACAGTGGAAACAATAAAATCTGGTTGAGAGTGTGACATACCGCATTCTTGTAG
>NW_015757584.1:0-550 GCF_001515625.1 Sinocyclocheilus rhinocerous
TATCTGAACGTGCTCCTCCCAAACTTTGTTAATAAAACATCATTATGCATTAACAAATAATTCTATAAATTGTATAAATAAATAAATACTTTGATTGTGCTAACCCTTAAATTACATGTAATAATGATTTTGTGTTTTCAAACAATTATTATGTGGAAAGGAATAACGTACAAATGGAATGAAAGCATGAGATCAGATTTTTAAAGAATGACTAGCTGTGTTAAATGTGATCCGTTTGGAAAATTTACTGCTTACTTGTTTAAATAGTTAAAGGGAATTAAAATAAACAGCAGTAAAGACCCAAAATAGACTGCACTCCTCAGGACAAAATTATCTATAATACCAATTTTGAATGTAGTCTGAACAAAGGACTTTATGCAGATTGACTGGCTACGTATTTCTGCTGAAACCTCACTGTTCCGTGGGTTTCTGTTATAGCATTCTCCCATAGCAAACTGTGGTAGTAGCAAACTCTGTCATATTTTTAATAACTGTTGAACACAACATGTATTATAATATAGCATATTATAAATACTGTTTAACCACAACA
>NW_015757585.1:0-550 GCF_001515625.1 Sinocyclocheilus rhinocerous
AAGCAATTTGTTGCTATTTACCAATGGTCCAAAACCTTATTTACACTCGAAAGCTTATTGTGCACTTAAAATAAATACAATGCATTTAAAGTACTGCTACCTCATGTTCATTATATTTTCGACGTAAAAGGTCAGATATAAAATCTTTTGTCGCCAGGACAAAAGAGGGCGCCTGAGCTCCGAGTCAACGTGAAGACTGACGTTCATGACGTGCGCAGCGTCAGTGACGTCACGTGCGTGAAACGTGTGTTCTATACTACAGCCAAAGCAGTAGAGATGTTCTGGATGAAGGAAACAATCCTGTCAGTTGTGTTTTAAGTCAGGAGACTAGGTTTATTGTTTATCTTTAAGCTCATCAGATCTTTGTTTTATAACGGTTTAACATTTATTTTCTTTAGCACGTCTTCGTGCTATGTCTTACGTCTTAACTCGTTGAAATGAATCACACCCCGTAGGAAATACTTAAAAAGGTTTGTATTTTTTGTTTTAATGCATTTTAATGTGTTAACTCTCTAAAATTGTTCTGGAATACCCTGATTCTCTCGAACGC
>NW_015757586.1:0-550 GCF_001515625.1 Sinocyclocheilus rhinocerous
AACCCTCCACCTTCCCCAGCTCCACCTGTATTGATCTGCTACAGGGTGCACCAGCTTATGATTGATTGATTTTGTCATGTCTAATGTGGACCGACAATTTATCACTAAAATCTTATCGCATCTTGTTTTGGTAGGACATGTTTTTACGCTATTGAGTGTAAGAAGCCGTTCACAATGCGTTTTTTGAATTGCGTATATGCTCTGATTTTCTGTTGTTTCTTTCTATGTAAACATGCTAGACCTACTTTCTTTTTGTTCTGCTACCCTGCATCTTGTGTTTTTAAACACAAAAAATGTGTTTTGTGTGAATGGCCCATAAATCTGTTTAAAAGGTGATAGCGGTCACATCTTAGATGACTTTCTTTCTCTCTGCAGGAATCCACCTAGCTGTTGGATTCCTCTCTTAGGACCGAAATAACCAAAATTGCTTGTATTTCTAACGTGAAATGTCACTTTTGTAGGTCTTCTAATACCCTTAACCTTGCAGCCAGACTTCTATTGCCATATTTTACCTCGTGTCTTTGAGGTGGCGAGCGCTTAACACACACAC
>NW_015757587.1:0-550 GCF_001515625.1 Sinocyclocheilus rhinocerous
ACCCGCGGATTATCCGCAGCGCCCGCGGATATAACCGCCATCCGCTTATCACTAGTGTACATATATATCTCCATGTTAATGTAGGCTGTGTACCCCAGTCGTTGAGCTCATAGGTGTGGATGAGAGTCTTTGCATGGGCCAGTGATGCGTCTTCGCCCTGATCCCCGAGAAAATCCCTCAGCTCCAAGGTGGTGAGCACACACCCGTTACCGGAATAATGCCTGAACACTGCGTCCAGCTCCGGCCTGCGCATCAGCTCACGGCAGAACTCCTCTATCTCCACGTGATCCAGCCGGCCATCACACGAGCGATCACACTTCTACAGACAAGAGGAGGAATAAAAGAGAGAGAGATTGCTTGAGGCTTCATTTAAATTAAATGCTTTTAGTTTATATGACAGCTGTTGCCACTTGCACATTGATCTCTCACACGAACCTTAAAGAGTGTGCGTGCATACTGTTCGTTCAGGTCAATGTTGATCAGCTGTAGCAGATGTTTCACCTCCTCGTAGCTCATCTTCCCATCCTGGTTCTGATCCGCACGTCTCAGA
>NW_015757588.1:0-550 GCF_001515625.1 Sinocyclocheilus rhinocerous
ATACCTCAGCACTCATCCCTGATCAAAAGCTAATGTAAAAAATATATTTTTAACTGCTTCTTAAATTCATTCAGAGGTGATATTTGTCTCAAAGACACCGGCAAACTGTTCCCAAGCCTTGGGGCAGCTAAATGCGCGGTCACCTCTGAACTTTTTGATCGAGGAACATGTAGTAGATTTTGTCCATTAGATAGAAATGATCTCTTTGACTCTTGAGCTTGAATAAGATCAGCAATGTATGGAGGGGCTGTACCATGCAAGGATTTAAAAACAAAAATTAAAATCTTAAAATTAATTATCGTACTGGTATGATCTCAAAACAGGGGTAATGTGGTCATACTTCTGAGTACATGTCAGAAGTCTTGCGGCTGCATTCTGAACCATTTGTAATCTGTCAAAAAATTTTGTTTGAGTACCATAATAAATTAAGTTACAATAATCTAGTCGAGAAAAAATAAAAACATGAATGAGCTTCTCCAAGTCTACAGTATATGTGCTAAGAAAGGCTGGTAACGCTTTAGATTACAACCCGCAATGTACTGCGTAAGTA
>NW_015757589.1:0-550 GCF_001515625.1 Sinocyclocheilus rhinocerous
AAAAAAAAAGAGAGAAAGAGAGGGTCCTATAATTAATCCGTCTTGTCTGGCTGTGTTGTTTCAAGTAACAAGAATCTGAATCAAGGGATGATGGGATATTATAAGGACACATGTAAATTGATAAAAGCCAAAGACATGTCCTCGATTATTGTGTGTTGTCTCTCAAAACCAGATTTACTGGGGCACGAGACCCAGTAAAATACTGCTTGCCCCACTGATAAACCCTTGTCTGATGATGGAGATGATCATATACTGACTTGATAATCATTTTCTGTGATGATATTTCAGCAGTCATGTCATATGTTTTCCATTGGTTGTTTAGAATCAGAACTAGCGATTCACAAATCATTATTCATTATTATTATTATGAGTCATTATTGATCCAATGGATCAAAAGCTTTTGAAAAATTGGTTGTGATTCAATTTGATTCATTCAGAGAGTTCACTCGTGCACTGAACCGTTTTTAGCGGTTTCTCACACCATTTACCTACAGGCTATTGTTTGAAACAAAACGTCTCCAGGTTACGTATGTAACCATGGTTCCCCGAA
>NW_015757590.1:0-550 GCF_001515625.1 Sinocyclocheilus rhinocerous
ACAAATAGATGGATGGATGGATGGATAGTGGGTTAGGTCGTTAGATCATTGGATGGATGGATGGATGGATGGTGGGTTAGATCGTTGGATGGATGGATAGTGGGTTAGATTGTTGGATAAATGTATGGATAGTGATGTAGATCATTGGATGGATGGATGGATGGATGGATAAAAATTACAGTTGGGTAAGTCAATCAGATTTTGATTTTGATTTAATCGGCGGAAGTTTTTTCAGTAAAGGACTGATTCAAACTGATTCAGAAGTTCATGAGTCTTTTTATGTTGCATAAGCTTTCTGGAAGCATTTTCATCCAAGTTGGTGCGGACACATACATTCGCTTACATACACCCACTTTGCTTTGATGATTATTTATTATTAGTAAGGAAAAGGACTACATAACACTGCTGCATTAATGTTACTCTGAGTGTGTGTGTGTTTCTGTGATGATCCATCAGTATTTCAGTGCATTATGCTGCTACAAACTATATTAACATTCCTAATTTTTCCTCCAGGTGGACAGACTGGCCGGCACAATGAAGGAGGAGAACT
>NW_015757591.1:0-550 GCF_001515625.1 Sinocyclocheilus rhinocerous
ATAACTGCAAAATTAGCCTTACCGGTATAAACATGTCTATTGGTAAAATGCAGTGTTGCCAGACGTACGTTAATCGTCGTATTTGTACAATCATTTTTTGGTGATGGAAAAATGAAGCTTTGCGAAGCACCGAGGCTTCCCCCCACAACCGTAAAAAGGTGCATTACTCGAAGCTTTTCGAGACTGTGCACACTAACGACATCTTGTGGTCAAAAGGTGGGAAAAGCTGCCTTTTGCGTCCGAGACGACCCAGCCATTTTCGGGCCTTTCAGATAATAAATTAGTTTGTGCAATGAAAACCTTTATAAAGCAAGAAAATATGGAGTCTATTTAAATAAGTCTTCATGTCAGTCTTTCGTATTACACAACGTGAATACAGGAGTCCGCGAATAAATTTGCGGAAAATAGGCAAGGCCGTAGGCATCTATGATCAAAATAACCGAAGATTATCATAGAATGGTCAGTCAAAGTGTCTGAACCAGGAATCAATACAAAATGAACATGCACCAAACTACACATGCAAATAGTTAATTTAATATATAAAAAAAAA
>NW_015757592.1:0-550 GCF_001515625.1 Sinocyclocheilus rhinocerous
ATCTCACTCTCCCTGATTTTGGTTGTTATTTTGGTTATTATTAGAAGGCAGTAATCTTAAACCCCATCCCTCTGGAAAAGTATAGAACAAGGGCACACAGCATTGAGGGTTTGGGTGAGAAGGAGAGTTTTTCTTGAGGGAGATTGATCCCCATGGAGTCCTGCCAGAAAGATTCCCAGATGATACTAATCTAATGATATAAGGATGAAGGAATCCCTCTTGCGATTGTTACTAATGAACATGCATAAAGGATCAAATCCAAAAATGCTAGTTAGGCAGTTTTATAGACTATTGTCCTTTCTAATGTTTCAAACAAACGTGTTTTCCCATATGGTAATGTTTGATAACAAATATATAAAGAAAATATTGGAACAGTAAGCATGGTCTTACTGGACATCAGAACACCTACAGTGCCTGTACAACATTTTATGGCCAATTCAGTTAATTTAATTGACAATTTAGCACATCATGAAATAAAAAAAAGACATGATCTCATAAATAGCACTTTGAAACACCACTGGTGGGAAACATGAACCCAGATGCTTGCTCT
>NW_015757593.1:0-550 GCF_001515625.1 Sinocyclocheilus rhinocerous
ATATTAACCATGGTTTTACTACAAATAAAACCAAAAAACCATGGTTGAAACATCAAGATAACAAAAGCACGACTCACAATATATGGTTTATATGTTTTTTTACACCATCTCAGTGTATTTTCATAATAAAGTACATTAACAATGCAGTGCTAACTGATAGCCTTTATTACCGTATAGAAACTATAAAATATATTTTCTGCCATATTCTGTAATAGAAATTCCTTTTTTTTTTACATTGCATTAATGCACAAGTGTTAGTACATAAACCAATCATAACATTTTAAAGAAGATACAGGAACAAATATTATTTTATAGAAATTAGTTATAGAAACAAGGTCCAAGATTACTTTTCCTAGTATAAATGAAACTATAATACAGGAGAATAAGTTCCGTTAAATGAGTACTGCTTTTATCACAAATGCAAAATTACAAAAATAAATTAATAAAATAAAATATAGGAAATCCTTTCAGTTCTCATATTCTATGTCCATAAACACCTCACTGAAAAATCCAATAGTTTACCTTACTTAGATATAATTAGTTATCTTTA
>NW_015757594.1:0-550 GCF_001515625.1 Sinocyclocheilus rhinocerous
CAGGAATTGTGAGGAGGTACTGCCATCAAGTGGAGGGTTATACAGAATATTGGATAATTATTGTTCTGTTTACCTTTTCTATATGCTTTTTAAATAGATTTTTTTCTGTAAGATTTACAGTGTTTTCCATCAGCCTGCTGAATCACTGTTCATGAAAATTTTGAAAGAGCGTAGAGTGTTTTTTCACTTTTGTTCTCCTGTTCATCTCTGTCCAGTGTGACGGCTGTGCGGCTGCCTGACGGCCTTTCCTTTGTGGTGTATGAGTTCTGGGACGGAGAGGAGGAATGGAAGAGGTACAGTAAAACACCTTTCCTCCTGTGTTGTGGCTAGAAGGGATACAGCTACGGCCAGGAGGGATGCTAGTCTTGCAAAATCTAGTTCGCTAGTTGTCTTCTTCACTGTCTGTTTCATTTTTTCCTGGCTATCTGGCAAGATTTTGGTTCACAGGACTTTGCCACAATTTAGGCTGATTAGTTTGCTAGTTGTCTTCTTTTCTGTCCATTTGATTTATTTTTTATGTTTTCTTTCACTTTCTTCCTGTCCATCCGGC
>NW_015757595.1:0-549 GCF_001515625.1 Sinocyclocheilus rhinocerous
GCACTGGGTTGTATTTAACCCAGCATTTTTTAGAGTGTACACTCCTAAAAATAAAGCTTCTTGATTGGCATCGATGGTTCCATGAAGAACCTCAAACACCCATGGAACCGTTCCATTCCACAAAAGGTTCTTTCGATTTTTTAGAATGTTCATCACACCGAGAAAAAAAAAGGTTCTTTGGATTCTTAGAATGTTCTTCACACTGAAAAAAATGGTTCTTTTAAGAACTATTCACTGAAAGGGTTCCTTGAGGAACCACATTTGTTCTTCTGTGGCATCACTGTGAAAACCCCCTTTTGGAACCAGATTTTTAAGAGTGTAGTTTCTTGGACCAGAAAGGTTTTTATTGTATATTTTGATCTATTTCTTTCCATTGATCTAGTTCTTGTGTTGTGTTTGTAGATAACTACATGGACAACTCTTCAGGAGGTCTCGCTTCTCACGATAGCTGGTCGGCCCTGCAGATACCCAACTCCAGTGGCATGGGCACCCTGGCCCACACCACCAACACTACCTCCAACACCAGGTCAGTGCTTCCTACATCTAAAC
>NW_015757596.1:0-550 GCF_001515625.1 Sinocyclocheilus rhinocerous
ATGAGTTTTCGCCCCATTTGTGACATCACAAAAGGTGTTGTTCTAAACTACATCTCCCACAAGAAGCCTCTCCTCGTTCCAAGGAAACCCCCATTCTGGCAGATCCTTCGCTGAGTTACAGCCTCCTCTCCGTGTTATTATTGAGGGGGAGCGGAGAGGAGGCGGTAGATCCGCAGTCATGGAGCTGCATTAGGAGGAGTAAAGCACCAGCTCCTCTAGCCCTGAGGGGACAGACGAAACCACACACCAGCCGCTCACGGGCAGGAATATACCGGCGAAGGCGGATAAGAGCGCTGTCATGCAGTACACGCACAGAAGAATCTGAAAGCATCCGCCGTTAAAGATGTCCGCGGAGCAGCAGCGCGACCTGACGCGGGCGGAGGTGCAGCGGCTGTCCCGGGAGCTGGCGGAGACCACGCGGGAGAAGATCCAGGCGGCGGAGTACGGGCTCGCGGTGCTGGACGAGAAGCAGCAGCTGAAGCAGCGGTACGACGAGCTGGAGGCGGAACACGAGACCGTCCGCCAGGAGCTGGAGCAGCTGCGAGAGGTA
>NW_015757597.1:0-550 GCF_001515625.1 Sinocyclocheilus rhinocerous
TCAAAGGGAGCTAATTCATCAATTCAGAATTTTTTCAAACTATGGTATTGTTCAATACCTAACAATTATATAGAGTACCATGATCCACAAAGAAAGATATCCCTGCTAAACAACCAACAAGAAAAGTTTAATTAAAAACATTAATAGTTTGCAGAGCCCATTCTAAAAAGAAAACGCTGGTGCAAATCACCAGCAGACAAAAGACCAAGGAAACACCCGATGAAACTAAAACAGTATAGTACATACACTTTTGTTTGATTTCTTGCTTTTCCGTGTGTTTCCATGTGTGTGTGCACATACGTATTTGAACTGTGTGTAAAAAGGGGGTTTAAACCTTGAAAATAACTAATGCTGCAATCAAGGTCGTGGCACTATGAGAGGATTCTTCCCCAATGTGTCAGGAGATGATCGGAATAGCAACAAGAATACAGTAGCGGAACGAGTGGTGTGTGTGTGCACGTGTGTTTGTGTGTACCTGCCACTCTGGCTAGCTGGGCCGTGCTGATGTTTCGAGCATTGGGGCGCACTCGAAAGGTTACTGCTGGACCCA
>NW_015757598.1:0-550 GCF_001515625.1 Sinocyclocheilus rhinocerous
ACTGTCACTTTTGATCAATTTAATGCATCCTTGCTAAATGAAAGTGTTTATTTGATTAAAAATCGTACTAACCCCAAACTTCTGAACGGTAGTGTATATTTAAAAATGTATTTTAAACTCCTTACAAATGAGAAGAAGCACGCACAAGGATCAGGTGATGTATCCTGGACATTTAGTTTATTAATGGTCTAAAAAGAAAATTAATGTTCAAAATAAAAGCCAAACAAATATGAGCTACATAAAAATGTCTTAATATTGAAGCGAAATATTTTTTAAAAATTCTTGATCTCTTGATAGGATTTTGATGTGACTCAGTTTTAATAAACAGTATGATAAAATTAATACTGTATGTATTTTATATATAAATATGATGGTAACTGTTGCTTGTTGATAGTGTAAAATAAATGATGACTTCAACCTGGAAACCATGTAGGCCACTGAAACATAAATGTACATTAGACATATATTACTCTTGCATTATCGACACACTATTATCCTGTTTAGTACTGTAAAGCTACTTTGACACAATCTGTATTGTATAAAGCGCTAT